>NC_059203.1:33088827-33178827 GCF_020615455.1 Coregonus clupeaformis | reverse complement strand
AGTAAAAAAAAAAAAGCATTGTTTTGAAGGAGTGCACGGGTGAATTGAGTTATTGCACACCCGCACTGTTATATCTAGCCTAGCTGTAGAAGAACGCACATCTGCACAGTTTCACATTGTACATCACTCTGTCGTTTAATGACATGTGCCACTCATTCTGACAACCCATTCATCCGTAAAGCAGCACACTGTCGTAAACCATAACAACGTACAGTACGACGTAATGCACGTCGTACCATCCATAACAATTCCCCCCCCTTTCCAAAACCAGGGACTGGTACCATATATAAAATGACCATAAGGCAAGAACCTAGAGTGATACCTGTAAGAAATAAACATTAACCCTTAAACGGAAGGACTCTCCAAACTAGCCAGTTCAGTCCATTAACCTGGAGGTTGACTAAGACACCTAACGGAGCCTAAGAATGAAAAGAGGTTAAGTAGTCCCCCAGATGAGCAGGGCGAGTTCGTGCCCGCATAGGCCTTTCTTCAACCGCCACCGCTTGTGGCTCTGGCCCTTGGGGAGGCCACAGAGGCTGGGGCTCGGGTGGTAGTGGTGGAGGAGTGTTCGACATGAGTGGGGCAATGCCTTTGGCCGACAGGCGGAACCCCACAAACTCGAAGGCTGGAGCTGCAAAGGTGCACTTTCCACCGTTAAGGGTCAGGTTGTTCCGCAGTAGAGCACTGAATACTCTGTGGAGTCGATAATCATGGATGTGGAGGTCAGGGCCGTGGACCATGATGTCATCCAGATAGACCGCCACCCCAGGTATTCCAGCGAGGATGGTGCTCATCACCTTCTGGAAGCAGCTGGGGGCGGAGCTAAGTCCAAAAGGCATGCGTGTATATCTGAACACGCCAGCATGTGTGACAAAGGCCTTGAGGTCTCTGCTAGCTGCATGGAGGGGTACCTGAAGATAACCCTGACGAAGGTCAAGCTTCGTGAAAATCGTGGAGCCATGAAATTGTGCGGTCAGCTCCTCAGCTGTAGGCAAGGGGTACTTATCCGGGACAACGGCCTTGTTCACAGCACGGAGATCCACACAGGTCCGGATTCCACCTGACTTTTTGGTTGCAGTGACCAAGTTTGAAATCCAGGGGGCAGCGTTGACTGGCTCAATGATGCCTGCATCCAACTGTGACTGGAGATCTTTTGTGACGTCATCACGCAGTGCAAAGGGAATGCGCCACAGGGGCTGCATGACTGGGGTCACTTCCGGATTCACTAGGGGCCTGTGAGTAAAGGCTGTGAGGCAGCCCAGTCCATCAAACAGAGTTGGCCAGTTCTGTTGCCATGTGCAGGTAACCTGGTGGACAGCTGACCCACTGTCATCTCTCAGTGTGAATCCCAAGCCTGTGAAGAGGTCGAGGCCCAGGAGGTTGGCACCCTGCTTTGCAACATGAAATGTGAATGATGGCAGATGCTTGGTGCCGTAGTGTACTGGGACCTGGAGGGTGCCTACAATGTCTATATTGGATCTACCGTACTCACACAGGGCAGTGGAGGGCTGTTGGAGTGGTAGGTGACTGAAAAACTTGTAGTAAGTGGCAAGGTTGAGCAATGACACCGCAGCGCCAGTATCCAGCAGCAAAGGAAAACCCACCTCGCCCAGCTGCACAGTGCATGTCCTGAAAGACACATGGTTGGTGGAGACAGTTCAGATTTCCGTGTGTTCATGTTGAGAGTGAGATGAAACTAAGGGCCTGTTCTGGGTGGAGCTAGTAGCTGGGGCAGAACGTCACACTTTCGCAAAGTGATTGTATTTTGAACAGTTCTTGCATATTTTCCCACGGGCTAGGCAGTTTGAAGCCCTTGAGTTGTGAGAGCTAGCCCCGCAGTTGCCACAGCTACTTCTGTTTGTTTGTCTGTGTGCCTGCTGCACGGGCATGCCGGTGTCTGTGTCCATGCAGCTATCGACGTGGGAGGGCGTGCGCAGCGCGTGATCGTTGTAGTGCGCCTGCTCGGGCTGAAGCTGCTGTGTGAGAATGGCTGGGGGCCGAGTGTATGCTGCAGAGCTGTCTGTTAGCATAGTAGAGCATTCCAACGCCGCTTCAACCTGGAGTGCTATTTTAATAGCTCCATCTAGTTGTAAATTATCCGATTCCAAAAGTAGTTTCTCCCTTGTCTTTTCACATAACGTCCCCTCTATCAACTGATCCCTGATGATCTCGTCCTGAAGTGTCCCGTAGTTACAAGAGCTAGCCAAATCCCTCAGATTAGCCACGTAGCTTTGAATGGACTCACCCGGCCGTTGGTGTCTCTTCCGTAGCCGGTAGCGTCGGAGGAGCACTCGCTCTTTCCCGACGAAGTGGTTCCGTAGGAGGCTGACTGCAGCAGTGAATGTAGGAGCCGATCCAAGCGCTCTGAAATCCTCTGTCCCTCTGTACCAAGGCAGTGACGGAGCAGTGCTGTCCACCGCTTGTCGGAGATTGTAGAAAAGTCCATAGCTTCGAGATAAGTGTTAAAACTGTCAAGCCAGTTATTCCACGGGACTGGAGGTTCGCCAGGCACAGCGAGGAATGGTGCTGGCGGTGGTAAACTGAATTCAGCCATCTTCGTCGCCAATGTTATATCTAGCCTAGCTGTAGAAGAACACACATCTGCACAGTTTCACATTGTATATCACTCTGTCGTTTAATGACATGTGCCACTCATTCTGACAACCCATTCATCCGTAAAGCAGCACACTGTCGTAAACCATAACAACGTACAGTACGACGTACAGCACGTCGTACCATACATAACACGCACTTCACAGAGTAGGCGTTCCCTAACGGAAATATGCAAATATATCGCTATCTCGTGCTTGGCTCTGCCCACCTCCTTGCTTGTTCATTTGCTCCCATTGGAAACGACAGGCTGTGGTCTATCTTGGGTTAGTTATTAAATATTTGGTAGGAGTGCTGCTTTAGGATTCTTACATATGTGCACAGTAGAATTTGGGATCCTGAGCCTTCTTCAGCATATGCTGTAGCTCTGTTGGTAGAGCATGGCGCTTGCAACGCCAGGGTTGTGGGTTCGTTTTCCATGGGGGGCCAGAATGAAAAATGTATGCACTCACTAACTGTAAGTCGCTCTGGATAAGAGCGTCTGCTAAATGACTAAAATGTAAAATGTAAATATGAATAGTTCTGTATTGTTCAAAAAGTAATTTAATTGCTATGGTTGAAGTAGGCTATGTAATTTATGCTTAAGTGCACATTTGGACGCTGTAAATGTTTGACATACACCAATATACATATTTATAAAAATTACACTACAACGTTGCCAAGGTAAGTAAAACTAAAATAATGTCCTGTCTAGACGAATGTAGTAATTTGTACATAATATTTTTCATTTGGTTTGGCACCCAGATGTAAGTGGAGGGAGGGGCCCAAAGTGTCGAATAAAATACTGTTATTTGCTGAGCGGTTTGCTCATTTCCTTTGTTAGTGTTGCGCCAGACTGTTACAGAGCGCTGTGACTGTCTCTTCTGCAGCTTCAGCACTTAGCTGCTTACATGTCAGCCGTTTTTCCCCCTCCACAAGCATTGCCTGTCAAAAGAGAGGCTCCTTTCATGAACTGAGGCTATATGGACACGACTGTGACTGGTGGTTTGACGCCCATATGTTCATTTGAGGGGTATCCAAAAATGGTTTTCCAAATAGAGGAAAATCATGCATTCTTGAAGAGTTCTGGTAGTTGCTGTTAACTTAACCCTCCCGTTGTCCTAGGGTCAAAATGACCCGCCACTGTGTTGAACCAACTTTATTTAATTTTTATATTTTTGGGATCATTTGTGAGAAGGAGGCAGTGAGACTTTAAAGAAAGTATCACTGCCTCCTTCTCACAAATGATCCAAAAAATATAAAAAATAAATAAAGTTGGTTCAACACAGTGGCGGGTCATTTTGACTCTAGGACAACGGGAGGGTTAAGCTGCCTCAGTTTGTGTAAAGATTGCCCAGAGGAGAAATAACCATATTGGAATATATAGACAAACATTTAAAGTAAACTATTTACACTAACACTATTAGGCCTACTTCAAAGCTGCTTTGCAATGGCATGATAGATGTGACAGTTACTGTATGTTTTATGTCAGGTTACTATAGCCTCCTGTACCACTGTTAATTATTTTACTTTTTATTTGCAGGCAAATCCTTTCTCATCATAACAACATACAAACTCCGCTTTACCATGTCTATAACAATGTATAGTAGGCTGATGAGCAGGACAACAAGATATCCTGCTATTACATTCAACGTACAGGCTATCAACTGCAGATTTTGTGAAAATATTCTATCAATTGCACCTTCTAGCATTTTAGTATAAATTCAAAAATCTCATGGTCATCTACAAGATTTTAGTGGGTTTGACTTACAGAACCATGTGATATGAAATCCACAAACTGCCTAAATAAAAAAATGAATGTTATGCTGTGTAGATCAATATCCTGATATATATATCTTTATTTTGACAAGAGAGAGAAGCAAAGCTTGGTGATAGTATTCAGTCACTCTCTCTGTGTGACAGATGAACCATGTTGTTGAGTGGCCTCTGGGCAGACCACTTAACTCTCTGAAAAGGAGCCTTAACTCTTACCCTTAATCTTCACTTTCTATTTCTGGACCATTATCTGGACTGTCAGTCCTGGCCACTTTATCTTCAGAGGGCTCATCTATTGACTGTTTCAACATGGTTAGATTATATCAAAGGCCCTTCCCTTTGGTCCCTGCAGCTATATCCTTCCTCCTGTTTCTGAACGGTTGGAATGGTTTTAGGATTAGAAGACAACGTTTTGGGGTGGATATTGTTTGCTGGTTCATCTCATGTTTTGGATATCAATCAATCACATTTATTTATAAAGCCCTTTTTACATCAGCATCATATGTATTTGAATACAGTGCCTTCAGAAAGCATTAACAACCCTTGACTTTTCCCACATTTTGTTGTGTTATAGCCTGAACTATTTTGTCAATGGCCTACACACAATACCCCATAATGTCAAAGTGGAATTATGTTTTTAGAAATGTTTACAAATTAATAAAAAATTGAAAGCTGTAATGTCTTGAGTCCATAAGTATTCAACCACTTTGTTATGGCAAGCCTAAATAATTCAGGAGTACAAATGTGCTTAACAAGTTACATACTAAGTTTGCATGGACTCACTCTGTCTGCAATAATAGTGTTTAACATTATATTTGAATGACTACCTCATCTCTGTACCCCACACATACAATTATCTGTAAGGTCCCTCAGTCGATCAGTGAATTTCAAACACAGATTCCACCACAAAGACCAGGGAGGTTTTCCAATGCCTCGCAAAGAAGGGCACCTTTTGGTAGATGGGTAAAGAAAAAAAAAAGCAGACACTGAATATCCCTTTGAGCATGGTGAAGTTATTAATTACACGTTGGATGGTGTATTAACACACCCAGTCTCTAGATAAATACAGGCGTCCTTCCTAACTCAGTTGACAGAGATGGTGAAATCCTTGAGTGGTTTCCTCCCTGAGGCCAACGGTGACTTTAAAACAGTTACAGATTTTAATGGCTGTGATAGAAGAAAACTGAGGATGGATCAACAACATTGTAGTTACTCCACAATAATAACCTAAATGACAGAGTGAAAAGAAGGAAGCCTGTATTCCAAAACATGCATCCTGTTTGCAATAAGGCACTAAAGTAAAATGGCAAAAAATTTGATAAAGAAATTAACTTTATGTCCTGAATACAAAGTGTTATGTTTGGGGCAAATCCAACACAACACAAATATTGTACAATCCAGGTGTGCAAAGCTCTTAGAGACTTACCCAGAAAGACTCACGGCTGTAACCCCTGATGTATTGACTCAGGGGTGTGAATACTTATGTAAATTCAATATTTCTGTATTTCATTTTCAATAAATTAGGAAAATGTTCTAAAAACATGTTTTTACTTTGCCATTATGGGGTATTGTGTGTAGATGGGTGAAAAAAATTAATGTAATCCATTTTGAATTCAGGCTGTAACACAACAAAATGTGGAATAAGTCAAGAGGTATGAATAATTTCTGAAGGCACTGTATATGAAGAAGTATTTCAGAACATTAACACATAATTCCTAAAAGGTAGAGTTAGGAATATGGTAGGAAACCTTTCCCTGATAATAGCTGAAACATTCTTAACTATCTAAACCCAAGATGAAGTTGAGTTTCTTCATCATCCATAGACTGAAATGGATGTTCAAATACCTTTTCTAGAATGCCAAGAATGTCCACTATAACCAACACCTTCCCTGGTTTGAGTTAATGGCTTCCTTTAGTTTCCACAAGCTCCTGAAGAATTCCATGCAGCTAAATCTGATGGAAACCAATTACCTGGTAGGGCAACTGACTTTGAGGTGGCTGCTTAGTCGCCACTCGCCACACCCCTCCACGCTCAGAGGCTGACGAATCAACTCTTGGTTTAGTCCCTCCCAATACTCTTACAATGACCTCCTTTCTCCGTCTTCTTCCCTTCGTGACCCATGGTCTGACAGGGTTTGACAGGTGAGAGCAGCGGTGGTGATTTAAGCCATCTAATCCTCTCAGATCAACTGTCATGACAGCAAGGAGGTGAGGAAAGGAAGTCATGGAAGTCATTTCAGAGAGTTGGGTCATAGATGAACTGAGTTGGCACAAGGATAGCTGTCAGGTACCCAGACCCCAATCCCTGTAAACCCCCATACTATTCATGTTGACACTTTGTTTTTTGAGAATAGTAACAAAAGAGTGTATGATCAATTACGAGTTGTACTCCCAGGCATGTGAATATACAGTATGTCTGTCTGGTTAGTACTGTATATTGTAATGTAAAAATGTAACGTGTAATGCCATAATAACTGGTGCCTGTTTTGCATGTACAGTATTCTAAATCACTGCATGCAAGGTTAGCGACATACAGTGTGCTGGAAAATAAGAACGGACTTATAGCTCAGCAGATCAAATGAACAAAGAATCTGTCGTTAAACCATATACTGTAGGTTAGCAGATGATTTTCCATTTACAAATGCTTAACTTTATTTAGATTAAAAAGGGCATTGCCCATTACCAGACTTTACCAATAGACTGCAGTCGCGCTGCTGTCACTCTCTGGATTAACTGTCATTTATATGTTAGTTTGTTTTCTAAAAAATGAAAGAAAACCTGCATGAGGTTCAACAACAAAGTATCCCTATACTCGCTTGATTGTCTGTATGGTTTAACACACGCACAAACAAAATGCTTGATATGAATACGAACTTTCCAATCGTTTAATTGCCTATTTTCATTAAGAAGCCAGAATATAATTTCTTAATTGTCTCCAATAACATCAGTTTTTCATCTGCTACACACCTTACTCTGGGAACTTAAAACTATAATAGGCCCAATGTGCAATATGTTGTCTACATTTTGTCTACATTTTGATGTAAAAAGATAACACCATCAGAGAGTATATATGACAATATATCAAGGCAGAGCAGATAATTTGCGTCTTCATTCATTCATTCATTCATAGGAATAGTCGGTCCTCAAAAATGGACAGCAATTGCCCCACCAATGAAAGGGAATCCCCTTTGTAATTAAGCCCAACAGAAAATTGCATAATTTTTTGCATTGACACTTTTCACATTCCCCGGTAATATGGCATTTGAGGCATTTGAGTTACCAAGGCAGGTCCAAATTATACCTTTCATCAAGCAATCATAAGAAAATGGCTGCCTGACATCCTCAATAGCAACGTGATACTTTGTATGAAAGCACAACCTTCATTCATCATGCAAGGAACACTGAGTTATTTTACAGAGGTGGTGTACCAATGAACGCATTATAGTTGTTAATCACAAAAGGATTTGAGTTTTATGTTAGTGGCATTCATTGTTAGTGGCATTCATTCATTCATTCATTCAATTTTAAATGCAGCCATTTGATGTATTGCATCAATTTTAGAATTAAAAAAAATCTGCAGAATTCAACTGGAAATCAATCAAACCTCAAAACCATATTGTTTATTTGTGGTTGACACCTGGGGTAGACAAAACCTATTTCCACTGATGACTTGCAAGTTCTAACCAACTAGCCACATCGACGCAGTGTGATTATGTTGATAAGGCGAGTTGAAATAACGCTAAAACAATGTTGACTCAACCCACTTTTGCCTGGAGTGCAGCTACTGTACGCCTTGTCATGTCTCTGGCAAGGTGTCTGTAACAACTAAATAAGCACAGTGGTCAGCCAATTGCCATCTGTCATGACACAACAGTGTTCATTCACTATGACACAAAACCATTCGAAGGTAAATGAAAATAAAGAATGAATCATAGATTGTCCCATTGCCTCACCATAATAGGACAGCTTTGACATAAGATGAGGTATGAAATGATTTAGGTAATTAAGGTTATTTACTGAAGTCATTGGGAAACATTGCGTCAGCGGTAGCTACAGTGTTCAGTGCATTGTTGGTTACACAGGTTAGATACAGAAGGTGTGACTGTAGTCAAACATCAGAGCACAAGGTGTAGCATAATATTTATCTTCCTTATGAGTTATGATGCTGGAATATTACTCTATCAAACTTTATGAGCTATTGTATGTTGAATCTTTGATTAATTAGAGCAGATGGGACAAGTTAAGACATGTCATCGCATGATGCTGAACAGCACAGTCAATTCATCCAATCTTCCACGACTGCCATTGGCCCATTTGAGGTCAGTAAAAGTTATAGTCTTTTGTTCCTGGGAATGCATAGTAGGCTTCACTTCATGAAAAATGACCTGAGTAACATTAAGAAAACAGTGACTGATATATGTGGACACTTTCGGGTCAATTGCTGGCTGCAGAACCGAAGCCCTCTGCTGTACAGAGAAACTAAACTCTAACTAATGTTGTGTTTACATGGTTTCTCCTATTCTTATCCTCAGGCTCCCTCAGGCCAAATCTTTGTGAGAGACTCAACATATTTATAAATAGGCAGAATGAGAGAGAGGACCCGAAAACTTGAATAGAACCATATGGTATTGGTAAGAAAGTAACTCATCTTGTGACAATATAGCGTGGCCGTCCCTCAGAGCCGAGCCAGCTCCATTCTGTGTCATGTCAGAGTCATTCATGAACAGACTGCAACCGGAGAAGGTCAGTCCGTGGCTAGGCAAAGAACAAAGTGATGCTGGATCTGAGGAGGAAATGACTATGCTGCCAAACAGTCAATTACACGTAATTACAATAATTCAACCTTGGAAGATGGTTTATTCAATTTTATGATGAGGTTTTCTCTTTCATCAAATGGTTCATAGGAGACAAGGGGTGGATGGAGGATGAGGACAGTGAATGGTACTTTGTGAAACAGATATGTTTTTCCTTTGTCGGAATAGCTCATTTTTATATTTTATCTCCCGATGACTAGCGCTTTGCGGTTTATGTTATCTCAAAGTTTGATATGTCTTCCCTCACTCACTGTTGTGCCGTCCCTTTGCTCTGTGATGTCCTTTGGTGCAAGATCTAGCACAATCTCTAACTATAACAAAATAGCACTCCTTTGCCCATTTTTCACTAGGCCATCTACAAATATTACAATGGTTGTTTGCACCTCTAGGTCTGACTAGACAAAATTGATAGGGCAGATTTTTTTTATTTTATCCTCTGAAATAAGATCCTTTATTACATGTTGTGTTGTAGACCACCCCCTGCTTAATAAACTAGTGAAGATTTGAACTAGGGAATTTATCAAGGTAGAAGTTCAGCCTTTGTGTGTCACGTCTCCACTCCTTGTTCGGGCAGGCTTCGTCGTCACCGGCTTACTAACCACTGCCGCCCCAATCATCATCACCTTTGTCTTGTCAATCACACACACCTGGTTCTAATCCCCTCATTAGTCCGTGTATAAGTGTTCCCTCTGCCCCCTTGTCCTTGTGGGTGATTGTTATTTGTGAGAGTAGTGTAGCTCGGTGGAGCTACTCGTACATTTTGTTGCCAGGGTAGATTTTCCCCTGTGCCTATGTATTATTAGATTCTACCATTACAGTGTATTTGCCAGGGATGAGAGTTTCCCCTGTGTCGGTGATTGCTATTTGAGCGCATTTGTGTGTCCACGAAGGAATAAACTCTGTATTCGGTGATTACCCTCCTGCGCCTGACTCCTTCCATCACACTCATCACATTGTGTATATAGATTTATATGCCTCTATTGCAAAAACACACTCAGCAAACACTTGTATTAGTAGGCTATGTTAGACAGACTGCGGACTGAGGTATACACTGTACAGCAACTGAATACAGTCGACCCTGTGTGATAGTCACTTTCAATTTAATTTCAGGTCTTTGTGTGTTTCTCCAATGAAATATAGACCCCTTAAAAAGACCAAATCATAGATGAGAGTAGAGAAGGCCTTTGAATTGAAGCAACCCCTGAACCAGAAAATAATCAGGGGACTTAGACAGGGCACTGTGGCCGGAAATCTGCTGTGAATACTGGCTTCAACCATGACCGTTTGGAAACTGCCTTTTTGGCTTTCGCATTGAGCCCTCTCTGTATGTCACACAGTCAATTTGGGCTCTTTCTGACCTAGAAGCTGATGAGTAGCTTCTCTGTTTTCCAGAGGCTCGCGTCAGCAAAAAAATTAATTGATGCACGCCTCCATACCACCCCGACCCCACCATCTAGACCTGTGGCTTGCTTTCTCCCTAAACATCACAAGGATCTCTTCCAGCTGAATTTCTTTTTATTTTTCCCCCGTTTTCTTTCTACTATTTCTCCTCATCTTCCCACTCAGAGACAGAAATTGTGGTTGGGCTTTTCTGGATCGTGGCCAAGTCTTCGCACAGCTTGTTCTGATTACCAACTAGACTAGAGCCCATAGTTAGATGGAAGCAGCTCCCTCTGGCCGCTTGTTTCCCTCCCTTCATGTTTTGACGTGACGGCCTCTGAGGGTTTCCTAAAGGACAGGGGATTGTGACAGCAAGGAACCCCTGAAAATGTTGCACAGGCAGCAGACAGAGACAGAACATACTGTATTATCATTCAGTTCTAACGTAAATGATTGAGTTATGATTAAGAATAATGACGTGTGCGACTTAAGATCATTTCTCACTTTAATGACCGGTTACAGAAACCATACACAGTCTTAAGGATGCTCTCACCTTTGAATTTCCCTCTGAGAACCTATTGACAGTGTACACCTGCTTTGTCAGGCCAGTGCTCAAGTACGCCACCCCGGTATGGCCACTGGGTCTCATACTGGCATGCATGGGAATTATGCTTCACCTCCACGCTTCACCTCCATGCTTCACTTCCACACTTTACCTCCACGCTTCACCTGCATGCAATGAACTGGGGTGACACGCCCTTGAAGCCTGTCACACCCACCTCTTTATAAGATCTTTGCCATTTGTTTCAGGATCTGTCTTCTGTATGGGTGACCCCTTATACTATTGCACATTTTCTACATTAATATTCCTTGTAAGCCTCTCTATCCTCTCCTCCCTTCTGATCACTTTTTCCTTTTGTGTTGTATCAACACCGATTGCTTTCCAGGATATTAGTACAGGCAAACAGAGCAGACAAGCAGGCCTGAGCTCTGGTAGTAGATACTGACTGATTCCTGAAAGCATTGTCATTTAAAACCCAGTGGCTCTGGTCTTTGTCTGAGGAGAGAGTTCCTTTAAATTGGCAGGCCATAGAAAACAACCCGATGTGGATCACAATGGATGATTTTGCCAGATAAAGGGAGATTACAGTTAACTTTGTCTTTCATTATCCCACCAGGTTCTGTTTTATTATTTAATTTTTATTTAGCAGACACTCTTATCCAGAGCGACTTACAGTTAGTGAGTGCATACATTTTTTTTCATACTGGCCCCCCGTGGGAAACGAACCCACAACCCTGGCGTTGCAAGCGCCATGCTCTACCAACTGAGCATGGCGCTTTTATGGTGTAACGAGGGCAGGTCGCAACATAATTGAGGCTCTTATTAACTGCTGAAAACTCTGGTTTCATAGGAGGGGATGACTAGCTTGATTCTTGCCTCTATAGCCTTAACACTACACTCTGAGGAATAGTGGAGACTCAAGGAACCCTGGAGTTCCTCAAGGAACCATTGCTAGTCAATGGTTCACATTTGCACCTTTGGTTAGTTGAGGGTTTCTTGGAGGAACTTTAATTGTTCAATGAAGCAACGGGTTCCTGGAGGAACCCTGGAGCAGAGGCGTGGCTTATTAGGGGTGTGGCTTTAAGATATATATTTTTTGGCCACCCAAAAAATGTCATTCCAGTTAATCTGTTCTGTTGTATTGTCATAATATGTTAAGGTTGGAAACTGACAGTTTTGCAGCTTCAATGAGGTATATGAGTTCCTCAAGAGCCTATACAAATCCCAAAGTTGGAATAGTTACCACTTTATTACTATATGTAATCAGCTATATTAATATTATATTAGAATATGTATTATTGGCAGTGACCGGGTGTCCCATGGGGCGGCTCACAATTGGCCCAGCGTCTTCCGGGTTAGGGGATGGATTGGCCGGGGGGATTTCCTTGGCTCATCATGCTCTAGTGACTCCTTGTGGCGTGCCGGGAGCCTGCAAACTGACTTCGGTTGTCAGTTGGACAGTGTTTCGTCCGACACATTAGTGCGGGTGGCTTCCGGGTTAAGTGAGCAGTGTGTTAAGAAGCAGTGCGTCCTGTTTCGGAGGACGCATGACTCTCGACTTTTGCCTCTCCCGAGTCCGTTGGGGAATTGCAGCGATGAGACAAGATCGTAACTACCAATTGGGGAGAAAAAAAGGGTAAACATAAAAAAGAAGAAAAAAAGATAAAAAGAATATGTAATATGCCAAAATATTCAAGGACATTTTATTATTTGTAGTGTACAAACTTAATATGAACAGGAATTACTTTTATGCTAACGTGTGACCAAAAATAACTATATGAACGCCATGCCTCCAATAAGCCACGCCTCCAATCTGATAGGCTGCTACCTCTACAATATTTTATTAAAAAGGTTCAAAATTGAACCCCTCCCATCACAAAAAGGTTCCGGTTTGAACCTTTAACTAGGGGTTCCTCTAATACCTTTTTCAGAGGGGTTCCTTGAGGAAAATTTTTGAACTAGAAAGGTTCCGCTGGTGTGGCAACCCAAAAGGTTCATCCAGCCCTATTGTTAGGTTATATCAAGTTAGAAAGTGCCGGTTGTATTGTATGTTGTGATTTAGATATCCTTTTGTAGGCATTCTGTTCAGTAAATGTGGGTGTTAAACATGTAGGATTTGTCATCTTATTAAATCTCATTTGTTGTGTGTAAGGATATGCTTTAGGAAGTTAGATTGTATGTCCGATTTATGTCAATATTAAGCATAGTCTTTTATTGAGAACAAAACCAAATCAGATGAAATTAGAAGATTAAAGATTGGGCAAAAAAAGAACATTAATAAGGTAAGCAAATCAGACAAAGAGCTTGATAACAAAGTGTGAGAAAAAAAATGCTTTGTATGCAAATTCAGCAGTCTGCAAGGCACCTCAACACCATGTGAAAGTATGCAAGACAGTGCAAAGAATGCCAGGCATGTAGTTCTTATGGGAACTCCAGTCGTCAGACCTAGTGGCGGTGCTATTGTCACCCTTTCCTCAGAGGCTTTCATACAGAGAGAGAGAGAAAGAGAGAGAGAGAGAGAGAGGGGGGAGGGAGGGAGGGAGGGACCAAGAGAGAAAAGATAGAGGCACTTGTAACAACGGCAGGGGAGTCAGGTGCCTGGGGCCAACCGTGGCCCGGAAGATGGATGGAGAGGGACCCCCGCCTGGAGTCCGTCTCGGGGCCCCTGTCTACAACTTCTCCTCACTCCCATGAGCACAGAGAGAGGGCGGCAGCCAGGCCAGGACAGCGCCCCTATAACACTCCCTCTCACTCCAGGACCCCTTCCTTCCTTCCTTCCTTCCTTCCTTCCTTCCTTCCTTCCTTCCTTCCTTCCTTCCTTCCTTCCTTCCTTCCTTCCTTCCTTCCTTCCTTCCTTCCTTCCTTCCTTCCTTCCTTCCTTCCTTCCTTCCTTCCTTCCCTACCCTTCCCTCCCTCCCTCCCTCCCTCCCTCCCTCCCTCTCCTCTCCTCTCATTAGGGCACATTTCCACTTCAAAGTGGCCATTATCAGGCATCTCTGAAGGTAATTAGGAATGGATGGCTTTGAGTAGTGGACACGCCACAGCTTTAAGGGAGTCATTCCCATTGTGGCCTTTGATGGGCCCACCGACATTGATGGAGGGGATGCCACGCAGGCCCCATGCAGACCCCGCCGGCCCTCCCTTTGGCTGGTAAATAGTGGAGTAAAACGGTGTGTAATTAACTGACAGTCAAAGCAGGTCCTGTTCTGTTTGACAGACCCTTTAAAAGGGGTGGTGGTAGGGGGTGGGGGTGTGGGGGATAAAGTCATAAGGGGTCCTTTGGAATGAATGAGAAAAGAAGAGGCAGTGGGGCACAATGGTGAGGCTATGAAATGGAGAGGCCAAAAACCCACTCTGGGCAATGAAATAGAATCAATGTTTACTCATGTACACCTAGAGACGGTTTCAATGTGTAAGAGAATGGGGGGGCTTGCGTTGTCAAAGCACTGCATGGCTGCATCATCTATGACAGAGATCATGAGAAATTGTATACAGAACAACAACAGCAACTGAAACAGCCACTTTATTCTAGATGTGTTGAATACTAAATCTGTCCACACCACAGCAGATCAAGTCAAGGTCATTTCTGAGATGTTTTTAAGGCAGAATAATAGAGTTTCACGGCTGAGAGTTGTGGAACATCTGGCAGCAGAACAGCTCTTTTAGTGTCTATGTTCACGACTTTCATTTGGTCATTTATGAAGGCACTTTTTGAATTGTGGGGAATAAAGACACAGAGAAAGACGCTGTCACCAAATAAATGTGTCATTATTTTCGTGTCTACAGCAACTCCTGCTCTGCAACTCAACGGGGGTGAGAGTTGGTGGAGCCCTCCGTTTTTTGTTGCTGAGTGTTATACAGTATGTGGTTTTGAGAATGGCGGTTTGTGTAAAGTCAGCCTGATGGCTATTACTGTACTACGGCTGCCTGCCAGGCCAATGAAAAGGGTGAACAATAAAGTGCAAAGTGAAGACAGCTGTAGTGCTGGAGACCAATGTTGAAGGCCCAGTGTAGACAAAAACTTGATTTTCCTGTGTTTTATATATATTTCCACACTATGTGGTCGGAATAATACTGTGACATTTCTTAAATGATGATAATGCCCGTTTAGTGTAAGAGCTGTTTGAAAAGACCACCTGAAATTTCCGCCTGTTTTGGTGGGATGGTGTTTTGGCCTGCCTGATGACATCACTAGGCGGTTAATTAGTTAATAGACCAATAAGAAAGAGAGTTCCAAATCTCTCTGCCACCAACAGCTAGTTCTCAGTGTTCCCCTCCTCACTAAGACCACTCCCAGACAGCGCTAGCAAAATTCTTGCTTGATAAATTGCTCTTTCCTAAGAAGCTCTTTTAGTTTATTTTTGACCATTTTAATTGAAAACAATCACAGTAAGGTACTTGTTACCCAGAAATTATTTGAAATTGAGATAAAAAATGACTGCATTGGGCCTTTAAGAGAGCAATGATATATGTATCTACACTGCAAGCATTGAGTGCAGAATAGAGGAGCTGCATGGGAGGGTGCTTAAACAAAACTGGTTGTAGTCAAATGCAGGTCATATCTCACAAGGAGTAGGGCCCTAAAAAACTATAGAACAGATAATGATGCACACCTGAACGGACAAGCACTCCCCTCATTTCTCTGTTTCTCTATCTCTCTCTCTCTCTCTATCTCTCTCTCTCTCTTGCTCTCTCTCTCTCTCTCTCTCTCTCTTTACTAATACTTTAGAAATTCACAGGTAAAGACATATGGACAAGCGTTGGTTGCTAAATTAGACTTGTGATTCCACAATCATCTTTTGACAACTGTAGTATGAACAGAATATTGGTGCACATCTATCATTTACAGCAGTTTCAGACACTACGAGAAGTGACATGTGACACATCTGTAAGATTAAATCTATGAGAGATTATAAATGAATATAGTATGTGACATAACTTACCCCCACCACTTTACTCCAACCCACCCCCCCCCCCCCCCCCCCCCAAAAAAAATAAAAAAATAAATAAAACATTGTAAAGTGCTTATCCCACTGGCTATAAGGTGAATGTACCTATTTGTAAGTCGCTCTGGATAAGAGCGTCTGCTAAATGACGTAAATGTAAATGTAATAACTTCAAAAGGACCTCAGATTGAAGTTGCGATACTAGGTAACAAAGATAATGTGGGCAGAGAAAACAAATAATGGACATGCATTACTAGGATATCATATTCAAAGCCTACCCACTGGGCAGGGCACAGACATCAGTTCAATCAGTTTTCCACATTGATTCAACGTCATCACATTGCATTTTTGTTGTTGAAATTACGTGGAAACAACATGGATTAAACCAGTTTTTGCCCAGTGGGTACTCAGTGGGATGTTCTGGCTTACAACAGAGGTTGGCTTTCAAGGGCAATTCTGAAAGTCTTGATTGAAAAACTTATCTGACGCAATGTTGCATTCCGTCATCTCTGTAATTGTCAAGTTATGCAATAATGAGCAAAAACAGCAAGGAGAATAGAGAAAGCTAAGAGAAAGCATTTCCTTAGGATAAATATTTAAAAATGTCATACATATTTTCACTACAAAGTCAGAGAAAACATTGCTCCTATTATGTCACCACAAGTGACAGATAACTAATGTGTCACCTAAAGTGACATAATTTTTATTTATTTATTTATTTCACCTTTATTTAACCAGGTAAGCCAGTTGAGAACAAGTTCTCATTTACAACTGCGACCTGGCCAAGATAAAGCAAAGCAGTGCGATTAAAAACAACAACAACATAGAGTTACATATGGGGTCTTACAGTCAATAACACAATAGAAAATATATATACAGTGTGTGCAAATGTAGTAAGTTATGGAGGTAAGGCAAAAAATAGGCCATAGTGCAAAATAATTTCAATTTAGTATTAACACTGGAATGATAGATGTGCAGAAGATGATGTGCAAATAGAGATACTTGGGTGCAAATGAGGAAAATAAATAACAATATGGGGATGAGGTAGTTGGGTGGGCTAATTACAGATGGGCTGTGTACAGGTGCAGTGATCGGTAAGCTGCTCTGACAACTGATGCTTAAAGTTAGTGAGGGAGATAAGAGTCTCCAGCTTCAGAGATTTTTGCAGTTCGTTCCAGTCATTGGCAGCAGAGAACTGGAAGGAATGGCGGCCAAAGGAGGTGTTGGCTTTGGGGATGACCAGTGAGATATACCTGCTGGAGCGCATACTACGGGTGGGTGTTGCTATGGTGACCAATGAGCTAAGATAAGGCAGGGATTTGCCTAGCAGTGATTTATAGATGACCTGGAGCCAGTGGGTTTGGCGACGAATATGTAGTGAAGGCCAGGCAACGAGAGATTTGAGATGCTTAATGTGAGTCTGGAAGGAGAGTTTACGGTCTAACCAGACACCTACTGTAGGTATTTGAAGTTGTCCACATATTCTAAGTCAGACCCGCTGAGAGTAGTGATTCTAGTCGGGCGGGTGGGTGCAAGCAGCGTTCGATTGAAGAGCTTGCATTTAGTTTTACTAGCGTTTAAGAGCAGTTGGAGGCTACGGAAGGAGTGCTGTATGGCATTGAAGCTCGTTTGGAGGTTTGTTAACACAGTGTCCAATGAAGGGCCAGATGTATACAAAATGGTGTCGCCTGCGTAGAGGTGGATCTGAGAGTCACCAGCAGCAAGAGCGACATCATTGATATACACAGAGAATAGAGTCTGCCCGAGAATTTAACCCTGTGGCACCCCCATAGAGACTGCCAGAGGTCCAGACAACAGGCCCTCCGATTTGACACATTGAACTCTATCTGAGAAGTAGTTGGTGAACCAGGCGAGGCAGTCATTTGAGAAACCAAGGCTATTTGGTCTGCCAATAAGAATGCGGTGATTGACAGAGTCGAAAGCCTTGGCCAGGTCGATGAAGACGGCTGCACAGTACTGTATTTTATCGATCTCGGTTATAATATCGTTTAGGACCTTGAGCATGGCTGAGGTGCACCCATGACCAGCTCGGAAACCAGATTGCATAGCGGAGAAGGTACGTGGGATTCGAAATGGTCGGTGATCTGTTTGTTAACTTGGCTTTCAAATACTTTCGAAAGGCAGGGCAGGATGGATATAGGTCTGTAACAGTTTGGATCTAGAGTGTCACCCCCTTTGAAGAGGGGGATGACCGCGGCAGCTTTCCAATCTCTGGGGGGGGGGGGGCAAGTTGCAGCATAGGGTGCAGAGCTGGTGGCCGGGGAAGGGGTAGCCAGGTGGAAAGCATGGCCAGCCATAGCAAAATGCTTGTTGACATTTTCGATTATCGTAGATTTATCGGTAGTGACAGTGTTTCCTAGCCTCAGTGCAGTGGGCAGCTGGGAGGAGGTGCTCTTATTCTCCATGGACTTAACAGTGTCCCAAAACTTTTTGGAGTTAGTGCTACAGGATGCAAGTTTCTGTTTGAAAAAGCAAGCCTTTGCTTTCCTAACTGATTGTGTATATTGGTTCCTGACTTCCCTGAAAAGTTGCATATCGCGGGGGCTGTTCGATGCTAATGCAGTTCGCCACAGGATGTTTTTGAGCTGGCCAAGGGCAGTCAAGTCTGGGGTGAACCAGGGGCTATATCTGTTCTTAGTTCAGAATCTTTTGAAGGGGCGTGCTTATTGAAGATGGAGAGGAAAGCACTTTTAAAGAACAACCAGGCATCCTCTACTGATGGAATGAGGTCAATATCCATCCAAGATACCCGGGCCAGGTCAATTAGAAAGGCCTGCTCGCTGAAGTGTTTTAGGGAGCGTTTGACAGTGTTGAGGGGTGGTCGTTTGACCGCGGACCCATTACGGACGCAGGCAATGAGGCAGTGATCGCTGAGATCCTGGTTGAAGACAGCGGAGGTGTATTTAGAGGGTAAATTAGTCAGGATGATATCTATGAGGGTGCCCATGTTAACGGATTTATGGTTGTACCTGGTAGGTTCCTTGATAATTTGTGTGAGATTGAGGGCATCTAGTTTAGATTGTAGGACGGCCGCGGTGTTAAGCATATCCCAGTTTAGGTCACCAAGCAATACGAACTCTGAGGATAGATGGGGGGCAATCAATTCACATATGGTGTCCAGGGCACAGCTGGGGGCTGAGGGGGGTCTGTAGCAAGCGGCAACAGTGAGAAACTTATTTCTGGAAAGGTGGTTTTTTAGAAGTAGAAGCTCAAACTGTTTATGCACAGACCTGGATAGTATGATAGAGCTCTGCAGGCTATCTCTACAGTAGATTGCAACTCTGCCCCCTTTGGCAGTTCTATCTAGACGGAAAATGTTGTAGTTGGGAATGGACATTTCTGAATCTTTGGTGGCCTTCCTAAGCCAGGATTCAGACATTACTAGAACATCAGGGTTGGCGGAGTGTGCTAACGCAGTGAATATCTCAAACTTAGGGAGGAGGCTTCTGATGTTAACATGCAAGAAACCATGGCTTTTGCGGTTACAGAAGTCAACAAATGATAGCGCCTGGGGAGTAGGAGTGATACTGGGGGCTACAGGGCCTGGGTTAACCTCTACATCACCAGAGGAACAGAGGAGGAATAGAATAAGGATATGGCTAAAGGCTTTAAGAACTGGTCTTCTAGTGCGTTGGGTACAAAGAATAAAAGGGGCAGATGTCCAGGCGTTGTAGAATAGATTCAGGGCATTATGTACAGACAAGGATATGGAAGGATATGAGTACAGTGGAGGTAAACCTAAGCGTTGGGTAACGATGAAGGAGATAGCATCACTGGAGGCACCGATTGAGTCGGTCTCCGCGTTTTTGGGGGTTTGGACAAAGGAGCTATCTGAGGCAGGTTGAGCGGGACTGGGGGCTCTACAGTGAAAAAGTACAGTAAGAATGAACCGAAACAGCAATAGACAAGGCATATTGACATGGGAGAGATGCATAAAGCAATCACAGGTGTTATTCGAGAGAGCTAAGACAACAGCTGGTAATGGCGATGAAAGTTTGAGCTGAGGCTAAACAGATAAACAGGATGGGGTACCGTATAAAGGAACAGTCCAGCAGGCATCAGCTGTGTAGCTGAGTGATCATAAGGTCCAGTGAACAGCAATAGGTGAGTCCGGGATCAGTTCAGTGGCTGCTACGGCACAGGCGAGCAGGGGGCACGGCTGTTGATTGCGTGTGCTAGCCGGCCGGGGCTAGCAGATGGATCTTCGTGGTCGTCGCAATGGGAAGCCTGTTGAAACCACATCAGACGATTACGTTGGCAGACCAGTCGTGATGGATCGGCGGGGCTCTGTGTTAACACAAGGAGGTCCCGTCCGTTTGACAGAGAGGTAGATAGCCGGGAGATGGGCCTGGCTCGAGGCTAGCTCATGGCTAACTGGGGCTTGCTTCTGGACAGTGGTGATTAGCCAACAACAACAACAGCCATTCGGTTGCAGCTAGCTAGTTGTGATGATCCGGTGTTAAGGTCCAGTGATTCAGTGATTCCGGCAGAAAATCCGATATACTATGGCTCGATAGTTTGATGTGCAGACTGGCCGATAATTGTCCAGGCTAGAGCTGGCTGGTAGGTAGTGCAGGCCACGGACAATGGTGAAGACCGCTAACGGTGGCTAATAGCAAGTAGCTAGTTAGCTGGCTAGTTTCAGCCGGATGTTCTAGATATGAAGGTATAAAGAAATAATAGAATCCGTTCCACATTGGGTGAGGCGGGATGCAGGAAAGTATATTTAGTTAAAGGATGGAAAGTGAGATTGAGAAATATATACGAAAAAGACAAAAAAACTACCATGGTTAAATGTCACCATTCTGACATAATTCTAATGAGATCTAGGTCTGGTCATTAGACATCATTGTTCCTTTTTACACTTTTTTACAAAGCGAGTCATCAGAATGATGCTCTCCCTAGTTAGCAACCTCCCACTGAGCACTGACATCCTGTCTGATTGAGCCTGTTGGTAGGAAGCCCCCCCGCCGGTTAGTCAAAACATAACTACAAGATAGCCAAAGAGGACGGAGGAGAGAGAGAGAGAGAGAGAGAGAGAGAGAGAGAGAGAGAGAGAGAGAGAGAGAGAGAGAGAGAGAGAGAGAGAGAGAGAGAGAGAGAGAGAGAGAGAGAGAGAGAGAGAGAGAGAGAGAGAGAGAGAGAGAGAGAGAGAGAGAGAGAGAGAGAGAGAGAGAGAGAGAGAGAGTTAGAGAAGGCAGTAGATGGAGTAGAGAGAGACCATCAGTGCAAGAGTTAGCATACTTTAGCAAATAGTAGGCTTCACTTGGGAAATGTTAACCATTCCTTGTCATCATAACCATTCCTTGCCCACTACTTTATCCCATGGAGTTCTTCAGTTCTGTTCCCATACATAACACTTCTTTATGACAAGCAGTGACACAGAGCTCTCCCTGCAGCTATACATAACCTGGGAGATGCTCAGGAGTGGGTGGAATTAGAGATAATTACTATTGGTTATGCTAAACAATCCCAATAAACCCAGTCACACTGCCTCCGAGGGGTTCTTACACTGTCATTTAAATGTGGCATGGGAACGATCTAACAAAACTCAGGTTTTACGCCACCTTAATTGTATAGTGAAAGGGGCCTGTAGGTAGTTGGAGGTTCATATTTATGTGATCGCAGAGGAGAAAGAAGCACTATACAGGTAACAACAATCATTTACGAGATGTAAATGTTAGAATGTATAGCTGAATGTTGGCTACATCCAAAAACAAAAATGGAGATTAAGGTATTGTACTCTATATCGCCACAAGCACAATGAATGGGTACCTAACGCTAAAATCTATTACCATGTAAAATGTATTTATTTGGTTTAAAAAAACTAATAAAGCTACACCTGATAGATGCACACACACACACACACTACATGTTAATGTTTTTAAATGTATGTAAATTGTGAAGTATTTTGTCTGTAATGTCTTCTTCATTATGTGTTGGAACCCAGTAAGACTAGCTGTCGCCATTGGCGTAAGCTAATGGGGGATCCTAATAAATCAAATCAAAGCAGTTACTATGTAACTACATACAGTATTAATACAATATTCTTACTACAGCCTTTTGACGCCAGCCCACCAGTATCCCAACACAAAACTGTGAAGTCCTAATGAGCAATAATCCCCCCCAGTGCTAGAAAGGGGAGTCAAAAGGGCATAATTGATCCGGCACTCGACAGCATGTTCCCATAGTTGAAGCAAACACTGGTAATTGCCCCTGGCTGAGATGGAGTTCTGTTCTGACCGGTCGGCTGACTCGCCACCACCTCCACTCAATTATGTGTATTGGATCTCATGGCCTTGCTGCTGCGGTATGCACTCACTCCTCACCTCTCAACTCTCTATAGAGAACAGAGGGCTTAGGCACACATAGCTAACTAGCTGACATGCTAACTGGGTGGTAGGTAGACACAATGTTGTGTTTGCAGCAATAGGACACTGTGAAAATGCATTATTAGAAGGACCTTAGTAATTGCTTGGTGACGTGTGAGCATTTGTGCATGCAATTTGGCAATTTTAAGGCTCTTTTCAATCCGTGTTGAGGAAGTTCAGCTTTACAGCGTGATTTAAATTTAAAGGCAATGTTCTCGCTTTAGCGGAGACTGCATTCACGGTAAACGCTGCAAATGTCGGCTCAATCGGTAATGACCTTAACATTTCCATCACAGAAGCGGTAAAGCATGAAACACACCAACAATCTCACTGCCAATAGACTGCCGATAGGTACTTATCACAGTGGGAGGCCATTTCTTCTCTTGCTAGAACAAAAGCTGTGCCTGTTGTATTCTGACCCAGTAACACCAAACCTACCCATTCTACTTGTAGAATCGCAATGCTCATCTGTGGCCAACAACTTGACTTTGAGCTAATCAGAGAGCACGTGGTTAAGCCAACAAAAAAAAAATGAAAAAGAAATGGCATTTTCTCTGTACACCCATGGATGAGCCAGTCACACTTCATATGCAATGTAGGCTATGGGATGGTAGCTAGCTAAGTGCACAGTGCAGTGCAGTGTCCTTAGCTATCTAGCAATGTTGTGCTAGCTAGTGAATATGCTAGCGTTAGCTAGCTAGCTAAACATTTGGCTATGGGCTGGCACTGGCAGTATGGGATTAAAATGTTTCTTCGTCATCTTGCGCAGATAGCATTGCCAAACAACGCTACTGCCACCTTCTGGTTTGGAGTATTTTAAGAAGGCTGAGTGGCTGACGACTTCCAATGTCTGCTGTGTGAACAAAAAAGAGATTGACTGTCGACGCTCTGTTCAGAGGTGCTATGAAAATGTATGCACTCTCTAACTGTAAGTCGCTCTGGTTAAGAGCGTCTGCTAAATGACCAAAATGTAAATGTAAATGTACTGTGGGCAGGCAAACGTTTGACAATCCTACCGGTATGTCTGAGCTTTACCGCCTCAGATTTACAGATTGAATAGAGCCTTTAGTCTACCATGGACTGTGCAGTCAAAACATGATTTTCCTGTGTTTTATATGTATATTTCCACACTATGAGGTTCGAATAATACTGAGAAATTGTGAAAATTATGATATTACCATTTTAGAGTAAGAGCTGTTTGAAAAGACCGCCTAAAATGTCAGCCTGTTTTAATGGAAAATTAGTTAATAGACCAATAAGAAGGGTTCCAAACCTTTCTGCCAATAACAGCTAGTTTTCAGTTTTCCCCTGCCCACTTAGAACACTCCCTGATAGTCCTAGAAAAATACTTGCTTGAGAAATTGCTCTTTGCTAAGAAACTATTTTTATTTATTTTGACCATTTTAATTGAAAACAGTCACAGTAAGGTACTTAATTGTTACCCAGAAATTATTTGATATTGAGATCAAAACGGCTGCATTGGACCTTTAATGTTGGTAATATGCCTACAGGTAACAAGATAATAAATACATTTTCAAGACAATTAACATAATGCCATGTTATGTTTAGGATAGGTTTAGGAAATGTGCATTTCTTGAGTGAAAAGTTTTTGTTGTTTTGTTTGTTAGTGATGCACTGAGTGTACAAAACATTAGGAACTTTTTCCATGGCACAGACTGACCAGGTGAATCCAGGTGAAAGCTATGATCCTTTATTGATGTCACTTGTTAAATCCACTTCAATCAGTGTAGATGAAGGGGAGGAGACCGGTTAAAGAAGGATTTCTAAGCCTTTAAACATTTGAGACATGGATTGTGTATGTGTGCCATTCAGAGGGTGAATGGGAAAGACAAAAGTTTTAAGTGCTTTTGAACGGGGTACGGTAGTAGGTGCCAGGCGCACCGGTTTGAGTGTGTTAAGAACTGCAACGTTGCCGGGTTTTTCACGCTCAACAGTTTCCCGTGTGTATCAAGAATGGTCCACCACCCAAAGGACATACAGCCAATTTGACACAACTGTGGGAAGCATTGAAGTCAACATGGGCCAGCATCCCTGTGGAATGCTTTCAACACCTTATAGAGTCCATGCCCCAATGAATTTAGGCTGTTCTGAGGCCAAAAGGGGGTGCAACTCAATATTAGGAAGGTGTTCCTAATTGTTTGTACACTCAGTGTATGTCACGCAAACTGACATATTGGATTTGTATCTTATTTCATATCATACATGCATTCAATAAGTATTTTGGTTGAACTTGGGTTCCCTGTAGCGATCTACTTGAATACCATTAAAATCACATTTGTTCCCTATTTCACTGTAAAGTGTTTGGAAGCCAAGTGGAAAAAGTACATAACATTTCATGCAGAGGAGGCTGGTGGAAGGAGCTATAGGAGGACGGGCTCATTGTAATGGCTTGCATGGAATAAATTGAACGGTATCAAACACATCAAACATATGGAAACCACGTTTGACTCCGTTCCATTAATTCCATTCCAGCCATTACAATGAGAATGTCCTCCTATATCTCCTCCCACCAGCCTCCTCTGATTTCATGCCTACATGGTAGTTAGTGAAGTCATTAGAAACAAACATTTCCAGTGGCCCTTTATCACATAGCACAAACATATCTTGTCACAATGAGTTATACAATCACTTAAACTGTTCACATTTGTTGCTTGATTGTCCAGTAAATTGTAAGCAGTTAGGAGGCCCTCCAAGTCAAGTCACATTGTACATATTAGGAGCCTGGTGGGTCTGTTTGTTTGAATCTCAGAAGCGAGTCACCAGCCAAAATGTAAGTGTTGTGATTTGAAATTCATGAATGTTTGGACTATTACCCTTCACAGGCTAAATTCGAAGGGCTCTCAAGTTGGAGCTTTTGTTGACTTTGTTAACACGCTTTGAGTCACTCAGCATCTACTGTTCAAACAATTCAATTTATCTAGGCCGAGGGTGCACACAAAGAATTGGCCACCAATGAGTAAATCTTATCTAAACCTTGAGGCAGACATTGTTTTATCTCACTAGCACTCTACTTTGTGATTGATAACATGATTGACATTGAAACAAGCCACTACCAGACAGGAGAAGCAAATGCTGCCATTCACCCTTTCATCTCGTGCCCTATTTCTAAAGTCATTAAGGAGGGAGATTCAAAATATGTGTAGGAACACACTACTGTCTGTTAAAAAAGTCAAGCTTTTATCAAACTACCAGAACCTCCTGCTCTTGCATAATGGTGATACCTCTGGAATAATTAAACTGGTTGCTAGTAAAAACATTTAAAGTTGACAACGATACAGGGTTTGGTAAAGCTATCAGGACATTTTTAAACCAATCAACATTTTCATAGTTAGAGCTTTAACTCAACGGTCCCACCTAATAGGTACGGTGATGGCTTGTTTGGCATTCGCCGATTCTTGATTGGTGAATGTGCAGCCAATTGCATCATGCCATTGGAGGTGTACTTTAAAAACCATTAACTATAGGTGCATTATGGCATCGTTTGTACTGTCCTATCACTCTTTGTGGTTGTCAGCTGTAATGAGCGGACAGGAACGGGAAGGGTTGAGTGAAAGAGGTAATGACAGGGCCCGAGGCTGCTCTAACACTACTAAAACTGTGTGACAACGCTACAGGAATGTTGCTGCAATTAATGAACCTCCCGGCCTCCTTGCTGTCTGGTGCCAAGGCACATGTGGAACCTCTAAAAGGCTGTATTTCTGAGGGAGCAGATTATCCCCTGGAACCAGACAGTCACACCAGGATATCAGGATGCAGCTCTCTGTTTTACTGAAGTTAAAGGGCCGTTCAGGACTCTTTCAAGGCACAGCATCCAAACACACATGCACACATTCAAGCAAGCACGCGAACGCACACACCCACACACACACACACACACACACACACACACACACACACACACACAGTTATCAGCTTTTTAAGTATTTCTATGTATTTTTATGTATAATATACTTAACTTTTACTGTTTCACAAACACCAATATATGAAGTCCAGCATAAAAAAATGGCTAAGATCCAACTTAGTTTTATTTATTTATTGTACATTAGATCTACTTAATCTTTCTGATTAGTTACTTTCATTGATCGTATCTTACTGTTAAACGTGGCTTTATGTATTTCATCGCTTGACATTTTTTATCCAGCAGGAATAGCAGGAATTGTTAAATGCAGTGCTACAGTGGCTATTTTAGCATGTAAATCTTGGTGGAGCAAACTCAAACATTGTTTTTTAGATGCATGCCAGCAAAGCCACTACACAGCACAACACAACACAACACTAAACAATACATTAATTGGACTATAACGTTGACAAACGGTGCCAACAAACTGTTAGGGCTTACATGAAGCTGTCCCAACAGCAGAGTCCCAACAGCCATCCCAACACCTTACCACTGTTACACCTGGCTATCAGCGGAGCCTTGTCTGGCAGCGAAACAGTTAATTAAGCCTAATTTACTGCCTTTAAAAAAACACAGCTGATATGGCTGACTTTCTTTAACAAATGTGGTTTCTACTGACAATTGAGATGTACAAACTATGGCATAAGGGGACGACGGGCAGATAAGAGGCAATCCTTAATTTAGATTAAGACATTAATGAGCGAGCTAAGACGGCGTAGTTAATATAACTATTTGTTCAGCACTTTTGAAATGTACAGCGACAGAATTCAGAACATGGGCCGTTCTTACAGCATTCTCCCTGTACACCAAGTCAGAACTCACCTAGTGATGTGCTCACTTGAAAATGAAGGTGACGCAGCTGTCCTCCGTGGGTAAATTTTGTCATCAAACTTTGTCATCAAAGTCTGGCATTCTCTGGATTGATGGTGCTTTCAAGGAGAAACATTCAACATTGGCCATGCTTTCAATCCTGCATGACTTCTGCCGCTTTCAAAACAACTGGAAACTCGGAACTGGGAAATCTCAGACTTCAGTGAGTTCAAGACAACTGGCAATCATGATGTTAGTGATCTTCAGGTCGGAGCTCTAGAAAGAGGCCCGAGTTCCTGACTTGGAATTCCGAGTTGGATGACCATTCAAAACTTACTTCCCATCGGAGCTCGTTTTTCTCTGAGTTCCCAGTTTTGAAAGCGGCAGAAGTCGTGCTGGACTGACAGCATGGCCAATGTTGAATGTTTATCCTTTTAAGCTTGGAAAAGAGACCCTTAAACCCAGACTTGGACCATACGTTTTATCTATAATTTCTCTTCATAATTTCTCTTCATATGACAAGGGCTGAAAAGGATTTGCCAGTAGATTGTCGACTTGATTCATAATGATGACTGCTAGCTTGCTAGCTAAGATTTTGAAAGTATGTTGTTGACATGATCAGTCCAATCAAAGCTACTGTTGATATAACATGATTTGACGTCATTTTATCTGTGGCCAATGACCTTGAGCCTTCTTGGATGGGCACTTCTAATGTAACTATTTGGCAGCACTCAAGGGGCTTGAATGTTCGAGCTCTCCCCGTAGATTTTGCGGGGAGAGTGTTCTGTCACTCATGGTGACATGGTGTCCCCATGAGTGACAGAACACTGAGCCAATCACGGCGCAACTAGAGAACATTACCAACCCCCTACGCTCCGTATTGTCCGCTGGCTGCCCCACCACCACCACAGAAAGCACTGAGCTAGGCTGAAACACCTGCATTTTGGAGCTGCCTTACTCAAGAAAGCAAAAAAGAGACTATGTTTTTATGCAGCTTTATTAACTCTATGATTTTTATTTTTTTTAACATAATGTGTAAACCAATATGTGACACATATAAATGTTTTAGCTAAACAGGTGAGGCTCTGCCCCACCTTCACTGCAGTGCTCATTTCACTAGCACTAACTGGAAGTAAAGCTGCAAGCATTGTAGCTTGATGTATTTGCCTCTGTCAAAAGTGGCACGCATGATGAACAATGAACAACCTGCCCGCTTGACCCTATCCCCTCTCTTCTCCAGACCATTTCCGGAGACCTTCTCTCTTACCTCACCTCGCTCATCAACTCATCCTTGACCGCTGGCCATGTCCCTTCCGTCTTCAAGAGAGCGAGAGTTGCACCCCTCCTCAAAAAACCTATACTCGATCCCTCCGATGTCAACAACTACAGACCAGTATCCCTTCTTTCTTTTCTCTCCAAAACTCTTGAGCGTGCCGTCTCTAGCCAACTTTCATGCTATCTCTCTCAGAATGACCTTGATCCAAACCAGTCAGGTTTCAAGACTGGTCATTCAACTGAGACTGCTCTTCTCTGTGTCAGGGAGGCTCTCCGCACTGCTAAAGCTAACTCTCTCTCCTCTGCTCTTATCCTTCTAGACCTATCCACTGCCTTTGATACTGTGAACCATAAGATCCTCCTCTCCACCCTTTCCGAGTTGGGCATCTCCGGCGCTGCTCACTCTTGGATTGCGTCCTACCTGACAGGTCGCTCCTACCAGGTGGTGTGGCGAGAATCTGTCTCCGCACCACGTGCTCTCACCACTGGTGTCCCCCAGGGCTCAGTTCTAGGCCCTCTCCTATTCTCTCTATACACCAAGTCACTTGGCTCTGTCATATCCTCACATGGTCTCTCCTATCATTGCTACGCAGACGACACACAATGAATTTTCTCCTTTCCCCCTTCTGATAACCAGGTGGCGAATCGCATCTCTGCATGTCTGGCAGACATATCAGTGTGGATGTCGGATCACCACCTCAAGCTGAACCTCGGCAAGACGGAGCTGCTCTTCCTGCCGGGGAAGGACTGCCCACTGCATGATCTCGCCATCACGGTTGACAACTCCATTGTGTCCTCTTCCCAGAGTGCAAAGAACCTTGGCGTGACCCTGGACAACACCCTGTCGTTCTCCACTAACATCAAAGCGGTGACCTGATCCTGCAGGTTCATGCTCTACAACATTCGCAGAGTACGATCCTACCTTACACAGAAAGCGGCACAGGTCCTAATCCAGGCGCTTGTCATCTCCCGTCTGGATTACTGCAACTCACTGTTGGCTGGGCTCCCTGCCTGTGCCATTAAACCCTTACAATTTATCCAGAACGCTGCAGCCCGTCTGGTGTTCAACCTTCCCAAGTTCTCTCATGTCACCCCGGTCCTCCGCACACTCCACTGGCTTCCAGTTGAGGCTCGCATCTACTACAAGACCATGGTGCTTGCCTACGGAGCTGTGAGGGGAACGGCACCTCCTTACCTTCAGGCTCTGATCAGACCCTACACCCAAACAAGGGCACTACGTTCATCCACCTCTGGCCTGCTAGCTCCCCTACCTCTACGGAAGCACAGTTCCCGTCAGCCCAGTCAAAGCTATTCGCTGCTCTGGCACCCCAATGGTGGAACAAGCTCCCACACGACGACGAGTCACTAACCACCTTCCGGAGACACTTGAAACCCTACCTCTTTAAGGAATACCTGGAATAGTATAAAGTAATCCTTCTTCCCCCACCCCCCATAAAAAATAAATAAATAAATAAAAAGGTGGTTGTCCCACTGGCTATCATAAGTTGAATGCACCAATTTGTAAGTCGCTCTGGATAAGAGCGTCTGCTAAATGATGTAAATGTAAATGTAATGATCTCATTAATGGTGAGAATGGGTGGTCTCATCATTGAACGTTAATTTGTCCAACGGTTTTGATATCTATTCATCATAGTCCATTACACCACATAGCATAACAAACTGTTTGATACTAATATAGAAAGGTGCTTTTCGTTCTTCAAACATGCATACAACATTGTGTAAAAGTATTGTAAAGTTTAAAAAATATTTATATTACCCACAATCCTCTGAAAACAGAGCCAAATGGCAAGTAGTTGGAAGAACTTAAAATTCTTATGTTCAAAGGAAATATTATGAAAATTGAGTAAGTTAAACACAATTTATCTTTTAGTTGTTTTTAAACAAAAATAGTTGTTTAGATTATGGATTTATCTTATGTTTAATTCATTTTTTTTTATTTCAGGTTGGTCGAACAAGTGAAGTAAAGTACTAATTATATTCAAGATGACAACTAAATGTCTTTATGTCAAAATAATTATATTTTCAAGTATAATTTACTAACCACCTAAAATATATTTTACAGTGCATAGTTTACTCAGTAAAATACATAAAAGACATATCATCAAAATCCACATATATGTAGAGCGAGAGAGAGACAGAGAGAGATAGAAAGTTGGGAGAGAGAGAGGGGGAGAGAGAGAGAGGGGGAGAAAGAGAAAGGGAGAGGGAGAGGGAGGGAGGGAGGGAGGGAGGGGGAGGGAGAGAGAGAGAGAGAGAGAGAGAGAGAGAGAGAGAGAGAGAGAGAGAGAGAGAGAGAGAGAGAGAGAGAGAGAGAGAGAGAGAGAGAGAGAGAGAGAGAGAGAGAGAGAGAGAGAGAGAGAGAGAGAGAGAGAATTGAATAAGACAGAGAGAGAGATGGGATAAATGGAGAGAGAGAGACAGAGAGGGAGAGGGAGAAAGAGAGAGCGAGAGATAGCGAGAGAGATGGGAGAGAGATGGGAGAAATGGAGAGAGAGAGAGCAAGAGAAAGAGAAAAAAAGAGAGAGAGAGCAAAGGAGAGATGCAGGGAGAGGTGCATGCTATCCAGCTGAAAAGGCAGACTACACAACAAAAAGTGATGGAGGGAGGGAGGGGATATTCCAGTGGGGGCAGATCCAAGGCCTTGGGCTGATATTAAAGTGACCTGTGAGGAGCAGACATAGACAGAAAGGACAGGCCTCTAAATAAGGCTGGCTCCACTGAGGAATGGGCCTGACCTTCCTCCCATCCCGGTAGCCCACGGTAACTCAAACACAATGTGCCTGCCTGCTAGGTTTCCAGGTTGGAGGAAGTTTTGCGCAATGTATGAATGTTCTTGAGATGTACATCTAACCGTTGATAGGGATAAAAGATAAATGCACCAACTGGGTTGCCAGGTTGAGGGAGGTTATGTACAAAAGTTATGGAGATGCTCCAACTGTTGGGCGAGGTAAAGAGAGAGATAAAAGCTATGCCTCGACTGTGAAGATATATCGGGACAATGTCCATGAGTTGATTACTGGTAGACTGAGCTGCGGTCTACTGACTAGATGTAATACTCTTGTGCTCAAGGTATGTTTCTTGAATGCTGTGTTATGGGGCTTTGAAAATTTATATTTTTTCTCTTTTGAGAAAGTTGAGGAAGTGAGAATGATTTCCTTTAGTACAATACGGTATCTTTGTATAGCAATTACAGAAATCTCTCTCATATTGTTCATATTTTTTCACCAAAATACTTGCCAAGGCAGGTGGTCCGACCTCCACTATATAAAAACCGAAACAGTGAGTTTGTGATTGCACTAAACTCCATGTAATGATAACGAATCAGCTTGATTGCCCGGTTATTGTGACGGGCAAAAAGAATCACAATATACATAATTGGGCTGAGACGATGTCATTAAGTTGAGTTATAATTAAACATAATTGTCAGTTTGGATGTAAACAGGTTAAATTACCCGTTCTTAGTTTGTGGGAGACCAGATCAGTATTCTACTACCATAGTAAAAAATTGAATAGCCTGAGGTTATGGTACTGAAAGTCAATTAATATTTACTGCAGACCTGGGTTCAAATACTATTTGAAATCATTTAAAATACTTTAGTTAGGCTTGATTGCGCTTGCCTGGCACAATGGAACTAATAGGATAGTCACACAACTGCAAACCCTGCCCAACTGGCACTCGAGGCAGACAAAAGCAAATGCTAGTATTTCTCATAATATTTGAACCCAGGTCTGATTTTACAGTCTACCAAACACATTGCAAAAATATCTGTACAAATTCGATACTGTAAACAAAATACTTTGCATGGATCATGTGTGACGATTCTAAACCAAATTCATAGGATCTCGAATATCCCATACGGGTTGGGGAACAGAAAGACATGCATGCATTTCATTTACAATTACAAGCATTGATCATGGAAATATACCAAACAAGAGATACATGAACATATCTAACCTGAGTCGCCTACTGCTGTCTCTGTTTTACACGCAAGCCCACCCTTTCCAAGCACTCACATGTTGCAGTGAGCCTATGCAATACCTGTGTGAAAGAACAGTTTTAAGACGCGAAGGTCCAGTAAGGTCAGAATATGGGTATATAAAGCTGATCCGAGAGCAGCGCTGGCCTGTCTATTATGTTTGAGACATACTCCTGAGTGTGTGTGTGTGTTTGTGTGTGTGTGTGTGTGTGTGTGTGTGTGTGTGTGTGTGTGTGTGCTTGCTTGCGTGTGTGTGCGTGTGTGTGTGTGTGTGTGAGTGCTTGTGTGCTTTGTGCTTGCATGCATGCATGTGTATGTGCGTGTGTGTGTGAGACTCAGTGTTTGTGTGTGTGAGCATGTGTGCATGAGTGCATGTGTGCTTGTGTTCACACTCCCAGTTGTTTGCGAGGCTGTGCGGGAGTGTGTGTATCCCAGTATCCGTGTGTTGCCTGATTGTGTGTTTATTGCTGTAGGTCAATGGGGCCTTGATGCCTTCAGTTGCCTGGTCTGACACGGTAGTTAACAGTCCAACTGGCTCCATAGAAGGTGGGGTCGGTAGACAACATAACTTAGTCCCAGCAGCCACTATAATTACACTTATTGGACCTGTCACTCGATGACCCACCCAGTCCAGTCTGAGCATACAGGATGGCTGATTCAGCCTGACTTCAAAGGGAGTTGCTACAAGCAGCCTCTGTAACGGTTAACATTGAAATGCCAAAGGGCCGAATGAGGTATCCTTTACTCTTTCAATAACGGCAGTTGTCACATACCTCTGACAGTACTCCGTTCTCAACTTCTCCACTTCTCTTTCCCTCCTTTCGCTTATTTTGTCGTTTTGTTGGTCGTTTCCATGCTGTTTCTACCCATTTTGAAATGTGTTTTGACAGACTGATTGTCCTTTGGCATGCAGTCATGTAACGAGGCACATCATGTTACTGGAAAACAGTAGGAATATGAAAGTGAAATACAGTCTCTTAAAGAGGAAAATCCAATTTCACCGAAAAGTAAAACCAAATATGACTTATCTTCTTACAGTGTACTGTGTACCTTTTATGATGAGATTTTCCAGGAGCCACAATTATAGGCTCAAAAAAGGCAGCTAGTGTGGTTTTGACGGAAGGCAAGAACAAGTAGAAAGTACGTATGAGTGACAACACTGATTCATCATTCATGGGAGGTTTTACTATGTTCTATCATTCCTCCTGTGTCTCAATGTGTTTCAGCACTGTTGGAAGTCCACTAGATAAATGGAGCTTCATGCACAGTGATGCTTTGGAGTTTAACTAATGTACAGATTGCTTAGTAAGTGACAATACATAATCACTTACATGCAGTGAGCTACAAAAGTATTGGGACAGTGACACATATTTTGTTGTTTTGGCTCTGTACTCCAGCACTTTCTGTACATAGTCCCCCCATTTTAGGAGACCAAAAGTGTTGGGACAAAGTCAATTACAGTGCTATGAAAAAGTATTTGCCCCCTTTCTAATTTTCTCTACTTTTGAATATCTGTGATACTGAATGTTATCAGATCTTCAACCAAAACGTAATATTAGATAAAGGGAACATAAGTGAACAAATAACACAACAATTACATATTTATTTAATTTATTTCATAAACAAAGTTATGCAACACCCAATTCCCCTGTGTGAAAAAGTAATTGCCCCCTTACACTCAATAACTGGTTGTGCCACCTTTAGCTGCAATGACTCCAACCAAATGCTTCCTGTAGTTGTTGATCAGTCTCTCACGTCGCTGTGGAGGAATTCTGGCCCACTCTTCCATGCAGAACTGCTTTAACAGTGACGTGTGGGTTTTCAAGCATGAACTGCTCGTTTCAAGTCGTCCAAAAAGTTATACTTTTGAATAATCTGTCCATAGAACGTTCTTCCAAGAGTCTTGATGATCAACCAGGTGCTTTTTGGCAAACTTGAGTCAACTTTTTGTACGAGATGGGTCCCATTATGCCTGGCGAAAACCAAACACTGCATTCCACAGTAAGAACGTCATACCAAAGGTCAAGCATGGTGGTGGTGGTGTGATGGTTTGGGGATGCTTTGCTGCCTCAGGACCTGGACGACTTGCCTTAATAGAAGGAACCATGAATTCTGCTCTGTATCAGATAATTCTACAGGAGACTGTCAGACCATCCGTCTGTGAGCTGAAGCTGAAGCGCACCTGGGTCATGCAGCAAGACAATGATCCAAAATACACAATCAAGTCTACATGAAAATTGCTAAAAAGCAACAAATTGGAAGTTTTGGAATGGCCTAGTCAAAGTCCAGACCTAATCCCAATTGAGATGTTGTGGCAGGACTTGAAACGAGCAGTTCATGCTTGAAAACCCACACGTCACTGAGTTAAAGCAGTTCTGCATGGAAGAGTGGGCCAAAATTCCTCCACAGCGACGTGAGAGACTGATAAACAACTACAGGCAGCATTTGGTTGGAGTCATTGCAGCTAAAGGTGGCACAACCAGTTATTGAGTGTAAGGGGGCAATTACTTTTTAACACAGGGGAATTGGGTGTTGCATAACTTTGTTTATGAAATAAATATGTAATTGTTGTGTTATTTGTTCACTTATGTTCCCTTTTCTAATATTAGGTTTTGGTTGAAGATCTGATAACATTCAGTATCACAGATATGCAAAAGTAGAGAAAATCAGAAAGGGGGCAAATACTTTTCATAGCACTGTATATTTGTATTAAAGTAGTAAAAAATTTAGTATTTGGTCACATATTCATAGCATGCAATGATTACATCAATCTTCTGACTCTACAAACTTGTTGGATGCATTTGCTGTTTGTTTTGGTTGTGTATCAGATTATTTTGTGCCATAATCATGGTAGCATCCACATTAATGCAGAATTGTTTAGAAACATATTCTATTCTTATTTACAATAAAAGTGACTCCAAAATGACACAATACATTGTTTACTATTAATTTCTATTGGGCACAAAATTATCGGAAACAAAATGCATCCAACAAGTTTGTAGAGTCACAAGTTTGATGTAATCATTGCGTGCTAGGAATAAGACACAAACAGATTCTGAAGTGTATTACACAAACACACAACAATTGTGTAAAACGTTCCATACCGAATATCCAATTCATCACGGGACAGAGAAGGATTCTTTGGTCAAGAATAACTCAACATTGGTAAACAAAAATAAAGCAGGCTAATTTTAATCATTTAGCAGATGCTCTTATCCAGAGCAACTAGGGTTAAGTGCCATGCTCAAGGGAAAATCAACAGATTTTTCACCTAGTCAGCTCAGGGATCTGAACCAACAACCTTTCGGTTGCTGGCACAAAGCTCTTTACCACTAGGCTACCTGCCTCAATTATTTCTTAGTCAGTTAAGGGGGCCCTTGATTTCAAGCAGGGTTCAAGAAGGTAGAGTACATGCATCCTGGTGAGGCAGTAAAAGTATGTTTTACGAAAGCCTGAGATATTTGTGGTCTTAATTACATTCATTTCGCTCCCAGCGTTTTTACGGTAAAACATTAAGCTCTGGTATTTTCATTCCCTTTGTACACCATTGTAATGACCACAAACCCATAATTGTTTTTCACCCATGGGCACCAGATTTTCGAATTTTCCATTGTGCGCACAGCTGCCATGCCAAGTTCTCCTCAGGTAATGCAGGGACTTTGACTAAGAAAGAGCAGAGAACGGATGCCAAGAGTGTGTTTAATAGAGCCAGATATATATATATATATATATATATATATATATATATACTGTTTATCTTTATTTATTTATAAACGCCTTCCTGTGTTTGGCTGACGCTTCCTACACTGTACCTGTAGAGTCTTTGGGAAAAGTCTCACTCATGAGATCCACGTTTTGTTCTGAGCTGGGATAGGGGCTCATCACATTTAAACAGTATTTTTTTTCACCCCATTGTGTACAGATGTATGCTTGCTAAATAATATATTAGTGTATTGGAATTAGTAGCCTAGTGGATGTTGTCTTAAAAGTCTTAAAATGAACAACCTATTTTGTAGTAGACCTAAATCCTGGCCTAATTACCCTGGCCTAAAATGCTGAAAGTAACTTTTGTACCCGAAGCATTAGGGTCCATAATAAGGAAAAGCATAATTGGGGGGGGGAAACCACCTTGCTGGCACAAAGAGGGCATTCATTTAATGGTTGTTTGTTGCTCGGAAGTTGAAAGTGGATGTCATTCACTTTATTGTTAAATTTTTTTGAGGAGGGGGGGGGAGTGTATTGGGACATTTATAACGCAGTGTTAATAAAATGTGACTTGACTTGACACCCAGAATCTGGGGTGCTACAATTGAACATTGGACCATTAAATGAATGCCCTCTTTGTGTCTGACCTATCTTCTTCAATATAATATATAAGCTCTCAGAACATAAATCAATAATGAAATGAATTGATAAACTAAATGTTAATATTTTATAGATCAATCCGTTAATGCATATCTATTTCAGCTAGATCTTAAAGGAGCTTTATACTACATAAACTGTACACTTCGATACAAATCAAATCAATCAACATTTATTTGTCACATGCGCCGAATACAACAGGTATAGACTTAACTGTGAAATGTTTACTTACGAGCCCTTTCACAGCAATGCAGTTAAAATGTAAAAAAAAATAGCTAAATAGACAAAACAAAAGAAATAGTAACACAATAATATACCTATAACGAGGCTATATACAAGGAGTACTGGTACCGAGTCAATGAGCAGAGGTACGAGGTAGTTGAGGTTATTGGGGTAATACAGTATGTATATGTGGGGAGGGGTAAAAGTGACTAGGTAATCAGGATAGATAATAAACAGAGTAGCAGCAGTGTATGTGAAGCGTGTGAAAGTGTGTCTATGTGTGAGTGTGTGTGTGTGTGGCATCAATATGTATGTGTGTGTGTTTTGTGTGAGTAAGCGTATGTAGTGTGTGTGTGTGTGTGTGTGTGTGTGTGTGTATGTGTGTGTGTGTGTGCGTGTGTATGTGTGTGTGTTGGAGTGTCAGTGTAGTATGTGTGAGTGTGTGGGTAGAGTCCAGTGAGTGTGCATAGAGCCAGTGCAAGAGAGTCAGTGCAAAAAATATGTCACGCCCTGATCGAGAGAACTCTTGTTGGTTGGGTCAGGGTGTGAGTTTTCTGTTGAGATCTATGTTAGTGTATTTCTATGTTGTAGATCTAGGTTGATCTTTATATGTTTGGCCGGGTGTGATTCCCAATCAGAGGCAGCTGTCGCTCGTTGTCTCTGATTGGGGATCATACTTAAGTAGCCTGGTTGCCTACCTTAGTTGTGGGATCTTGTTTGTGTTCCTGTTAGGCTTGTTGTGAGTATAGCCCATAGGACTTCACGTTACGTTGCTTTTGTTGTTTTGTCAAGTGTTTATCTTCATTAATAAATATGTACGAATATCACGCTGCACCTTGGTCTGACCCGTCTCTCAACGATCGTGACAGAAGACCCCACCACCAACGGACCAAGCAGCGTGCCCAGGAACAGCAGACACCCTGGACACAGGTGGGGAAGTCATTTTGGACTTGGGAGGAGATATTGGCTGGTAGAGGACCCTGGGCGAAGGAGGAGGCCCAGGCAGGAGAGGAGAAACGGCGACTCAAGAGGACTCGGTCACGAAGAAAGCCAGAGAAGCAGCCCCAATAACATTTTTTTGGGGGACACATGGGGTGGTTGGCGGAGCCAGGGTTCAGAGCAGAGCCAACTCCCCGTACTCACGCTAGGAAGCGTGTGACTGTGCAGGCTCCGTGTTATGCGGAGATACGCACTGTGTCGCCAGTGCGCCGGCACAGTCCAGTGCGTCCTGTGCTAGCGCCATCCAGCCAGGACGGGTTGTGCCGGCTCAACGCTCCTGGTCTCCAGTAAGCCTCCTCGGTCCAGCATATCCTGCGCCGGTTCGACATACTGTGTCTCCAGTGCGCGTGCACAGCCCTGTCACGCCCTGACCTGGAGAGACTGTTATTCTCTAGGTAGTTTGGTCAGGGTGTGAAACTCTATGTATTGTACATCTATGTTTGGCCGGGTGTGGTTCCCAATCAGAGGCAGCTGTCGCTCGTTGTCCCTGATTGGGGATCATACTTAGGCAGACAGTTTTCCTGCCTGGGTTGTGGGATCTTGTTTGTGTTCCTGTCAGGCTTGTTGTGATTATAGCCCATAGGACTTCACGTTTCATTGCTTTTGTTGTTTTGTCAAGTGTTTATCTTCACTAATAAATATGTACGCATACCACGCTGCACCTTGGTCTGACCTGTCTCTCAACGATCGTGACAAAATAATAAAAGCGGGTCAATGCAAATAGTCAGGGTAGCCATTTGATGAACTGTTCAGCAGTCTTATGGCTTGGGGGGAGACACTGTTCAGGAGCCTTTTGGTCCCAGACTTGGCGCTCTGGTACCGGACACTCAAATTGGAGATGAAATCGAAATGGTGAAATCTGATCACAACAGTCTTCAAATACAGTAACCTTCTGGGTATTATAGCCCAAGGGAATGGGAAGTCATCGTTTTTATGAGACTCACTCATGAAGCACATTTTACAACCTCTTAAGCAAGATATTACTCAGAGTGTGGCCCAAGATGTTTGTTTCATTGGGGGCTCCCACTTAGGGTGTGATGGTCTCCATGTCAACTCTTATTTTACACAACTACAATTTATGAGCATTCCATACTGTCCTTTCAATGGATGGAAGTATCTTGGTGAGTAATGGAGAACTGGTCAATGGTCTAGCTGTAATGGTTTGACTAGGGTTTTCTAGATGTCTTGGTTGGAGGATTCTCGATCCCGGGGATCCTCCAACCTGGATTTTGGGAAAAACAGGGAATTTATTGAAAGTTCCAGGAATTTTGCAACCCTAGGTGTGACTTTGGATGGGAGACATGGAGAATTTTCCTGGGTTGCTTACGATTTATGTGTGTAAATTAGTCTATGCTTAAATTCAAATATTGTCTCTAGATCGAGTGTCAAGAAAGCATTGAAAAAATTTATATTAATATGAATTATATGAATTACACCTGCATTGAACGAATGATAAAGTAAAAACAAAAAGACTGTGGAGGACGGGACCGAATGAAGTTGCATGTGTGAGTGCTTAGTGGTTGAGATGCAGTCCTCTTTACTAACACAGGAGGGTGCTAGCCTAACTTATCTTTATTGCTCCTCTTTGCAGCAAAGTTACAACAATCCAATTGTTATCCTTTTTGTAGTATTTGATTTGACATTGTTTTATGACATCATATAAATAAATGATCGTATAATCAAACAAACATCAAACTGTCTACTCTAAACTCAGTAAATAGTCTCAACAGCCCTCCATTGAAGAGAGCACAAGCACACAGGCACACACACACACACACACACACACGCACACGCACACGCACACGCACACGCACACACACACACTCACACACACGCACACACGCACACACGCACACACGCAAACACACACACACACACGCAAACACACACACACAAACACACACACACAGCTGACAAATCATTTAGGATTCATTTGATGTGCTGCTTGTTATCTAAATACAATGATTACATGGGTTAGACCTTCTTTCTGGATTCTCTTGTTCTCACATTCAGTTGCCAGGTAGTTGCCCGTAGCCCTTCGGCACAGACCGAGGATCAGCTTATCCTTCCCATATCTAAATCTTAACCATTAGTGGAGAAAATACAAGACCGACCTAAGATCAGTGTCTAGTTCAACTTCACCCTATAATCTGTATCACATATCCACAGAGGAGGGGATGGTGCTGTGAGATACAAATGGTTGTGTGTGTGTGTGTGTGTATGTGTGTGTGTTTGCTCCCCTCGACACATCACTCTATGGATGGTGTAAGCATCACATTTACATGTTGAGGTGTATAATGATGAGAACCAAATCTCATCAAGATTCAAAGATAATGATCTGCTACGTACATAAACACGTGTTCGTACCGTATGCATGTTTCCTGAACAGATTTCAAGACATGTTGGCTTGTCTTTGAATTTATATTTTTATGACTGTCTGGGATGTAAGGATCAGTGGAGGCTCCTCAGAGGAGGAAGGGGAGGGCCGTCCTCCTCAGTGAATTTCATACAAATAAAAAGTGAAACATTAAAAAAGTTATCCTTTTTAGATAAAACTATACTAAATATATTAATGTCACCAAATAATTGTTTAAAACACAATGTTTTGCAATAAAGGTCTACAGTAGCCTCAGCAGCACTCTGTAGGGTAGCACCATGGTGTAGCCGGAGGACAGCTAGCTTCTGTCCACCTCTGGGTACATTGACTTAAAAAAAAGCCTAGGAGGCTCTTGGTTCTCACCCCCTTCCATAGACTTGCACAGTAATTATGACAACTTCCGGAAGACGTCCTCCAACCTATCAGAGCTCTTACAGCATGAACTAAAATGTTATCCACGCAATCAAAGGATCAGAGATTTAATATAGTACTGAAAGCATAAACTACAGCTAGCTAGCACTACTGTGCATAAAATGTGGTGAGTAGTTGACTCAAAGAGAGAGAAAGATAATAGTTGAACAGTTTTGAAGAAATGAATTTATTCCTAAATTAAGGAGAAGCAAGAGAGAGAGAGAGAGAGAGCTAGCTAGTTTAGCCTACTCAAACACCTGGCTCAAACAGAGAGGGATGCTATGTTAGCTAGCTGGCTATCCAACACTGGAGCTCTTCCAAGTCAAGGTAAGCTTTTGGTTTTATTAATTTATTACCACCGGGGCCCGCCGGTGTAACTGCTAAACTGCTTTCTGACTGTTCACTGTACTGCGTGACTGTAGCGTTAGTTCTAGTGGCTATGTTGACTATGAGGTGACAATGATGTAGGCTGTGTGTAGCGGTTAACAGTCATGATATGAAGGTTTGGCTTGTAAAATGTATTTTGCCTGGTCACAGACAGCTGATGTGTTGTGCACTAAAGTCCACAAGCAAAGGGAAAAGGTGAGAGGAGGAGAGCGCGTAGATAGTTGCGAGGAATTATATACAGTGCTATGAAAAAGTATTTGCCCCCTATCTAATTTTCTCTACTTTTGCATATTTGTGATACTGAATGTTATCAGATCTTGAACCAAAACCTAATATTAGATAAAGGGAACATAAGTGAACAAATAACACAACAATTACATATTTATTTCATAAACAAAGTTATGCAACACCCAATTCCCATGTGTGAAAAAGTAATTGCCCCCTTACACTCAATAACTGGTTGTGCCACCTTTAGCTGCAATGACTCCAACCAAATGCTTCCTGTAGTTGTTGATCAGTCTCTCACGTCGCTGTGGAGGAATTTTGGCCCACTCTTCCATGCAGAACTGCTTTAACAGTGACGTGTGGGTTTTCAAGCATGAACTGCTCCTTTCAAGTCGTCCAAAAAGTTATACTTTTGAATAATCTGTCCATAGAACGTTCTTCCAAGAGTCTTGATGATCATCCAGGTGCTTTTTGGCAAATTTGAGTCAGCTTTTTGGACGAGATGGGTCCCATTATGCCTGGCGAAAACCAAACACTGCATTCCACAGTAAGAATACCAAAGGTCAAGCATGGTGGTGGTGGTGTGTTGGTTTGGGGATGCTTTGCTGCCTCAGGACCTGGACGACTTGCCTTAATAGAAGGAACCATGAATTTTGCTCTGTATCAGAGAATTCTACAGGAGAATGTCAGACCATCCGTCTGTGAGCTGAAGCTGAAGCGCAACTGGGTCATGCAGCAAGACAATGATCCAAAACACACAATCAAGTCTACATGAAAATTGCTAAAAAGCAACAAATTGGAAGTTTTGGAATGGCCTAGTCAAAGTCCAGACCTAATCACAATTGAGATGTTGTGGCAGGACTTGAAACGAGCAGTTCATGCTTGGAAACCCACACGTCACTGATTTAAAGCAGTTCTGCATGAAAGAGTGGGCCAAAATTCCTCCACAGCGACATGAGAGACTGATCAACAACTACAGGAAGCATTTGGTTGGAGTCATTGCAGCTAAAGGTGGCACAACCAGTTATTGAGTGTAAGGGGGCAATTACTTTTTCACACAGGGGAATTGGGTGTTGTATAACTTTGTTTATGAAATAAATGAATTAAATATGTAATTGTTGTGTTATTTGTTCACTTATGTTCCCTTTATCTAATATTAGGTTTTGGTTGAAGATCTGATAACATTCAGTATCACAGATATGCAGCAAAAGTAGAGAAAATTTGAAAGGGGGCAAATCTTTTCATAGCACTCATCCAATATGCTGTAATAGAAATAAGGCCATGCTTATTTAAAAATATATAATCCTCCCTCATACTAAACGGCACAGACTGCCACTGGTAGGGATGTAGTGTCAACAAAGCTCAGTGTCCTGATTTTACATGATGGATGAATGACTGTGGCCTGACACGTAGGTTGTTCCTGCTCTGACTAACAAAGATATATGAAAGCACACGTGTGTACACACACACACATCCACACGCACACATGCACACACACGCACACGCACACACACACACATGCACACACAAACAAACATGCATGCACCCACACAAACACACACCAACGCACACACACGCACACACACACAGATATGTGTGACAGGGTCATGAGGGCAACTGTACTCCACAGACTTTTAAAGTTCACACTTGCTTACAGTAAAATGTGTAGGCAAACACACACACACACACACACACACACACACACACACACACACACACACACACACACACGTATGAATGCACACACACACAGACACACACAGACACACACACACACACACACCGCGTACCACAGAGACTGTAAGTGTGACAGGGTCATCAGAGGGAACACTGTGGAAGATGGACAGAGTCCTACAGATGAAGCTGTTTAATGAGACACTAGCTTACATTCTGGGTGGTACTGTCACTTCTCTGTGTGTCCAAAAATCTGCATGTGTTTTCAAATGTGCATGTGATTAAAATATTATCTTTGTTCCTTTGTGCATTGAGAAATCAAACATACACATTTTCTGAAAATCCCACCATAATCATAATGATGTTTTGTTAAGAAGTCCAATATATCAGTAGGTCTACTCAGTGGTGTCAAGTGTCTGGAAGAAGCAAAAATGTGAGAAAGTATGTGGACAGAAAGTATGTTGCCAGAAATGGGAAACCCTGTGGTATGTATGCATCTGCCTGTTCCCAGGCTAACCTGCCTAGGTGAGACTCTCTGGCACCAGCCTGCCAGTGCAGCCCGAGGGGAGCTTGCCGCGGCGCCCTAGCAGCGCACACACTGATACATACACTCTCTCTACAGGCCATAGGAGCCAAGCAGCACAGGCAGTGCCTCCCCCTGGAGGATATATCATCTGATGTTACAGCTTGACAGGAGAGAAGCAGGGAGAGAAGAGGAGAGTCACACACACGCAAGCACACTGTCTGTCTGTCAACTTTATTGACTAAAAGTTGGCCAATATGACCATGCAATGGTCAAATCGGTCTTACAGACAGAACAACATGTATGATAATAGCATGATACAAGTTAGGTCATTGTGAAATGCATCACTATCATCAACTGCCAAGTCATTTCCTTTGTTCTCTGATTGAATCTAGTCCAATCTAATATCTCCAGTTAAACATAAAATGTTATTGGAGAAGATCCCATAAACACAGATTTTACAAATTGCTACACAGTACTGTTTGGAACCTGTTCAGAACTATATTACAGTATGCCAAATATTTGCCATAAAACTCAATAACCCTAAAGCAACCTTACTGTAGACTAAACTGCTTACTTAAGTACAATTCAAATCTGCTGTTAAGAACCTTATATTAAGCATTTTTTATATTGTACAATTTTGTATTTTTTTTATGACCAAATTGAATCTGGCAATCTGGTTTTAAGTCTTGCAAATAAAATGATATAATGCATGTCTAAGAAGTCAGTGGAAAAGCATTAACACATGTGAAGCAAGGAAAACATCAATCTTAATTTTGGTTTGACAGTGAGAAATAAAGAAAGATTATGATGATGGTTTGGTTTATCAGGTTATTTCTTTGATAGTTGAGCAGTTACAAGATCCCTTTACCTTCACCAAAATGTTTCAGAGTAGGAATGAATTGGAAAATATTATATGACATGATGAAACAATTCTATACCATTTAGGACATTTGTATAAATTAAGTATAACAATGATTGCCCTAATGTACAGAAATTTACATTTTTGCTTGTACTTGGCTTAATCTCTGTAATTGTATTTAATGTACAGAATACCCCAGATTTCAACTACAATGGGAGTATTGTTAACCCAAGTGTTCACAGGTTTTTAAAAATACAGACAATAAGGCTCTGACGTTGAGGGAAAAAATTATGGCGCCTTAATCAAATTGACATTTAAATCATAAAACAAAACATTCAAACAAAACATACTCTTATTCACTTAAGCTCTGAACTTGTATTTTCCACTATTCAAAGCTGGTCATTGTTACATTTCTAAAAGTGGAATGAAACAATTTCAAATACATTTGTATCTTATCTTAATATGTTATCTTAATTATCTATCTTATCGTTATATAATATCTTAAAGGTATTAAGAGCTATTTTCTTCTTATGGAACACACTAGTAAGTGGAATAGTTGAAGCAGCTACCTATGGTTTCTCAGGCTGAACAACAAGCTTCAGTTTTACTTAGTGGGGACATGTGGTCTGAAGTGACTAGGTGGTGGCTAGACTGTGGTAAGCGTTTATCTGCTGAGTGCTATGTTAGCGTTAGCGCAGGGCTAGTGTAATGCTAACCTACTGTACCATAACAGACCTCCCTGCCAGAGTTGTCATATGATGCAAATATAAAATAGGGTTTTGTTTACCTTTGTTTGCTTTGGGACACACTTTCTAAGGCATGGAAATGCAATGTGACGAGACAAATAACTCATAAATGTTTTGCAGAAACCCAAGAACATGTTTTCTACCATGGCCTGGCAAATTGCTGTATATGTATGGGAATTATTTTCAAAGTATGAAATGGTGGTTGCAAAAACAAGATGCTGAGCTATACTCGGGGTACTTAAGATGGCTGGGACTGCAGTTATGTTCAGATTACAAATTATCATCCAAAACTTTCCACGCAGACAAAATGTTTTCAATAGAGTAAACTGAAACACGAGAGCTTAAATACCTGTAAACTTAAACAAATAAGTGCACAAACAGGCTGCAAAGTCTTTGTGTCTTGTACAAGCAAAGAAAGCGGTCAATAATACATTCGTTATCGCCCAGCTAATGAAATTGAGAATCAATTCTCGAGCTGTGTTGCACACAGAGCATCTACAGTTCTTTTAGAGTAAATCAAACCGTCAGTTGTCAAACGACTTAAAAAGGTAGAGGCACTATGTAACTGATTGGTGGGTTTGGAGTCCGCTCTCCTCATATGTTTTACATTATTATGAGAACTGCCATGTAATCCGGAGTAAATCCTCTGTCCACTCTGACGTTATTGGGGGTAAAGGGTGATGGTTGTGGGAGCTATTAGAATAATGGCATAAAGTCCCACTAATGTATCAACTAGGTCCCAAGAGTCTCATGGTTTCACAGAAGTTCCTTATCTGCAAGGGAGAATGTTTGTGTGGATGACCCTGAAACTTTTTGCGAAATCTTAAATGGTTTGAGAAGCTCTGATCTACAATCTAATCTAATGTGGATAATCCTCGGCCAAATGTATTGTTCATAATGTGGTAATAATGTCGTAATCAGACAAGAAGTTTCCCAGGGTGTGAAGAAATCCTTGCTCACAGAGACCAGCGAGATAAGATCAAAATTAAATGACTCAACTATTTGGATATGGATTATTTTCCCACTTTGGATATGGCAAGTTACTTTATGAGGTTGTTGCAAAGATTTGAAGAATTGCTTTATTAAAATGTTGTAAGAGGACACATCTTTCGTAAAACAGGACAAGAGTTTTGGTACAGGACACATTTTGTAACAGGTCACAAGGACGTCTATTGGTCAGGTCACAAGGACTTCATAGTCAGAGTCACCTTTATAAAATGTTATGATTTTGCATCTAAAATCAATGGAGGTTGAAGTACAAATTCCAGGCAATGTCAGCTACCGGAAGTAACAGCTTATAAGCAAAATAAAATACCAAATGTTTTGTTTGTGAGAAATCCATTTTACCGAATGGTAGTCAAAACAATTATCACAAACCTTTTCTTGGAGATGAGCATCACTTTAAGTATTAATACAGGAATCACACAATAACCCTGTCGAGTTCAAAGAATATATGAAAATTGTGCAGACTGTTCATAAATGACACTACTCTGACATGTCCAATGCTCTCTCTTTCTTTCTCTCTTTTTTCTCTTGCTCTCTCCATTCCAGAGCCATTATACCCCATTAGTGTCGAGGCACAGAGATGCTGCGCTACTCATCGTCTTTGAAGAGGTCGTAACTACAGGAGAGGTTGGAGAAAAAGGCTTGAAACGTCTTTGGCAATATTGTTTGACGAAGACAAATTCTCCACAGGTTGCAACCACTCCTGTGAGAGGGAAGCCATTTTGAACTACACGTAGGCCTACAGACAGTACACACTGGCAGACTCGCAAATTATCTTTCACGATTTGTTTTGTTTTTCTATAAAGAAGACTGTATTGTACTTTCTAAACAGACATAATGTAACTGTGTCGGAAAAAATGTTTTCTTCACCTGCTGTTTTTATGTGTAAATTCATGTTTAAGTTGTTATTCAGCACTGTCAACACTTTGTTCAATACCTTTAGCCATAAAATGTGAGTTCTCCCTACTTCCACACGCTACAACCAGCATTGCAGCTGCAATTAATGAGTATAGCAAAGTGTTCCGATAAGCTTGTGTCGTTATTATTAGTGGCTTGTGTCTTTTTTAATATCAAGGAATATTTCACTTTCTCTGGTCATAGGAGTAACAACATGAATTGGTGCATGAGGCAGAAATAATGCAGTGTGACTTGAGTTTCGCCATCAGCTGGAAGACCACGTCCCCTTTTCTCAGTGGAGGGAGGGAGGGACGGTGAGTCGGGTGAGAGGCAGCCGCCCTCACCGCTGCTTCTTACCTTCCGTCAGACTGACCATCAGATGCAGGCCATCAGTCCAGTAAAATTAAAACAAAGCAAACTATTATGGTCACCTGAAGGCTCTGTTTACCTCGGCTCCCGTGCTGGCTCATCCTGATCCCTCCTTGGCATTCATAGTAGAGGTGGATGCGTCCGAGGCTGGGATAGGAGCTGTGCTCATTCTAATGAGACCATGATGCTATCTAACAAACCATCCACATCAGAGGGAGAGAGACCCTGGTATAACCTGTGCAGGCCGCAGAGAAGAACGAGAGACTGCGGTGGGGCGTCTGCTGTGCTGTGAGAACCAGTGGAGGCTTCTGAGGGGAGGACGGCTCATAATAATGGCTGGAATGGGGTCAATGGAATGGTATCAACCACATCAACAACGTGGTTTCCATGTGGTTGATACCATTCCATTGACTCCATTCCAGCCATTATTATGAGCCGTCCTCCCCTCAGCAGACTCCACTGGTGAGAATGTGCTGCGGAGGCTAAGCCCCTGCTCCTGTGGGCCCTGTTTTCCTTTCTCTTTGTGTTTGGACACACAGCAGACAAGTGGAGGTTAGGACAACACCCTGCTAGGAGCCAAAAGACTTAAACTACAAGTCATTAGGACCGGGGTCAAGTTGAGAGAACTAAACCCCTATAATTCCCCCAAATGCCACGGGTAAGGCCCTACTCCAGGTTTCAGCTTATTTTCTATTTCCTTCCCAGTCATTCCAGGTTCTAGTAGCAAAGTGAGAGTGACAGTCAGAGAGGGACAGATGAGAGAGAAATGGAGGGATTGTGACAGGAAAATGTTGTTATTTGATGATGACTGGTGAAAATAAATGAATAAAATGAGTCTACAGATGTGTAGTTGTTCTACATTTCTAGCAGTGTGTCGTCACAAAATCAACTTCTACTACCATGTAGATGGATTAGCTCTGTCTAGTGAGTCATCTTTAGATCGTCTATCTGCCTTTCAAACAGTCAGACAATCATTTGATTCTGTTAAATGGGTCATTAACTTTTGATTTATGAATTTTAGTGCTCACCCTCTCAAACCTCTACATAGCAACTCTGTCAATAAATTGAGATCCGTCTCTTAGATTTTTTATTCTACCTCAGGCACTACCTTCACTTTTTTAATTCAAGCCTTGTCTACTAAATAAGTAACAAATATGCCTGGACAGACAGACAGATTCGCTGGCAACACCGAGCTCTCTTAAATAAAAAGCAGACATAGAATTCAATAGCTGAAGATTAAAAATAAAAATAAACTGACTTCAATTGCCCAATCACCTCTCAACATATGACACATAACATTGGAAATCAAGTGGCCACATTCCCCGAAAATGTCATCTTTATAATTACCTTTATTTCAAGGTGTGACAACTTCTACCTTTGATTGACTCAGAGAGTATATATTAAAATATGTTACTAGTATGACAATGTATGATACTCACATATTATTGTTAATGACAATTCCATACAGTGGGGAATTTTTTTATTTAGTCAGCCACCAATTGTGCAAGTTCTCCCACTTAAAAAGATGAGAGAAGCCTGTAATTTTCATCATAGGTACACGTCAACTATGACAGACAAATTGAGATTTTTTTTCTCCAGAAAATCACATTGTAGGATTTTTAATGAATTTATTTGCAAATTATGGTGGAAAATAAGTATTTGGTCACCTACAAACAAGCAAGATTTCTGGCTCTCACAGACCTGTAACTTCTTCTTTAAGAGGCTCCTCTGTCCTCCACTCGTTACCTGTATTAATGGCACCTGTTTGAACTTGTTATCAGTATAAAAGACACCTGTCCACAACCTCAAACAGTCACACTCCAAACTCCACTATGGCCAAGACCAAAGAGCTGTCAAAGGACACCAGAAACAAAACTGTAGACCTGCACCTGGCTGGGAAGACTGAATCTGCAATAGGTAAGCAGCTTGGTTTGAAGAAATCAACTGTGGGAGCAATTATTAGGAAATGGAAGACATACAAGACCACTGATAATCTCCCTCGATCTGGGGCTCCACGCAAGATCTCACCCCGTGGGGTCAAAATGATCACAAGAACGGTGAGCAAAAATCCCAGAACCACACGGGGGGACCTAGTGAATGACCTGCAGAGAGCTGGGACCAAAGTAACAAAGCCTACCATCAGTAACACAGTACGCCGCCAGGGACTCAAATCCTGCAGTGCCAGAGGTGTCCCCCTGCTTAAGCCTGTACATGTCCAGGCCCGTCTGAAGTTTGCTAGAGTGCATTTGGATGATACAGAAGAGGTTTGGGAGAATGTCATATGGTCAGATGAAACAAAAATATAACTTTTTGGTAAAAACTCAACTCGTCGTGTTTGGAGGACAAAGAATGCTGAGTTGCATCCAAAGAACACCATACCTACTGTGAAGCATGGGGGTGGAAACATCATGCTTTGGGGCTGTTTTTCTGCAAAGGGACCAGGACGACTGATCCGTGTAAAGGAAAGAATGAATGGGGCCATGTATCGTGAGATTTTGAGTGAAAACCTCCTTGCATCAGCAAGGGCATTGAAGATGAAACGTGGCTGGGTCTTTCAGCATGACAATGATCCCAAACACACCGCCCGGGCAACGAAGGAGTGGCTTCGTAAGAAGCATTTCAAGGTCCTGGAGTGGCCTAGCCAGTCTCCAGATCTCAACCCCATAGAAAATCTTTGGAGGGAGTTAAAAGTCCGTGTTGCCCAGCGACAGCCCCAAAACATCACTGCTCTAGAGGAGATCTGCATGGAGGAATGGGCCAAAATACCAGCAACAGTGTGTGAAAACCTTGTGAAGACTTACAGAAAACGTTTGACCTGTGTCATTGCCAACAAAGGGTATATAACAAAGTATTGAGAAACTTTTGTTATTGACCAAATACTTATTTCCCACCATAATTTGCAAATAAATTCATTAAAAATCCTACAATGTGATTTTCTGGATTTTTTTTTCTCTTTTTGTCTGTCATAGTTGACGTGTACCTATGATGAAAATTACAGGCCTCTCTCATCTTTTTAAGTGGGAGAACTTGCACAATTGGTGGCTGACTAAATACTTTTTTCCCCCACTGTTTAAGAATAGCTGTGAATTTATTTTAATGTTTTTATATCCAAATCCAAGCAGTTAGGGTTAGAGTTAGTCTGGTTTTGTCTGGGTTTTAGTGTCTATCTTTTGAAGAACAGAAGATGCCCATCCCTGGCTTAAAAAAAGAAAATATTATTATAATACTGTTATGCAGGGTCTCTTACTTGCTTATGGTTGTCAACTTGATTTAAAACTTTGAAAGCAGGAAAACTAAAAAAACTGTTAACCATAGACATATTTCCCAAAGGCCACCTCAAACATGTACTTTTAGAGTGAGACAGACAGACAGCCCTCTTGTTGGGGAACAAGGAATGCACTTTTCTTTGGGACGCATCTAAAATTGCCTAGTGATGAAAAATCATATTTACATTTTTGGGTAGACTTTCCCTTTGATCATGGTAGGGTAAAATGTGATGCCTGTCTTTGAGCCCAGCATGTTCAAGATAATATTTTCATAGCCACAGTAGGGCCTATGCTATTGACCTCCACCTTGGCTTTCATGTGGCAAAATCCAAAAGCAAACCTTGTATCCCACAACATGTTAATAAATCAGTGGAGCCAGACATGAGCACAGAAGCTATGATGCTGTCTGTTACCCGCATAACATGGTGTAGTGGAGTCACACATATAGGGAAAACACGCTCCAAGTGTATTCAAACCATCATTTGCTGCTTTGATTATTAGGTTGTTTGGGCATCTGTTTGTCTAATTTTTTGTCCAATTTTTTATTTTACTGTGTTGATATGTTTAAATGCACTTTCAATAAGGATTAGGATGCCTTGTTGTGAGTTGTCTTTATTATCTGTATGCCTGTTTGAAAAGTAATTAAATGCAGTGGGGAAAGGGCTTCTATTTATAGATAGACTAACTGGCCAATTTTGAGAAGCAATCATGAAACACATAATATACTTGTATTTATTTTTAATTTTTTAGGGGGTATATCAGCTTTAATATTGCAGATAGATTGTTGCGGCTATCGATGTAATTGTCTGCATCATTTCCAATCCCTCATATACACAATACCGTTCAACATTTTGGGGTCACTTAGAAAAAATGTTGTCCATTAAAATAACATAACATTGATCAGAAATACAGTGTAGACATTGTTAATCTTGTAAATGGCTATTGTAGCTGGAAACGACTGATTTTTAATGGAATATCTACATAGGCGTACAGAGGCCAACCATCAGTTCTGTGTTCCAATGGCACGTTGTGTTTGCTAATCCAAGTTTTAATTTTAAAAGGCTAATTGATCATTAGAAAACCTTTTTGCAATTATGTTAGCACAGCTGAAAACTGTTGTGCTGATTAAAGAAGCAATAAAACTGGCCTTCTTGAGACTAGTTGAGAATCTGGAGCATCAGCAATTGTGTTTCGATTACAGGCTCAAAATGGCCAGAAACAAATAACTTTCTTCTGAAACTCGTCAGTCTATTCTTGTTCTGAGAAATTAAGGCTATTCCATGCGAGAAATTGCTAAGAAACTGAAGATTTCGTACAACGCTGTGTACTACTCCCTTCACAGAACAGCACAAACTGTCTCTAACCAGAATAGAAAGAGGAGTGGGAGGCCCCGGTGCACAACTGAGCAAGAGGACAAATACATTAGAGTGTCATGTTTGAGAAACAGATGCCTCCTCAACTGGCAGCTTCATTAAATAGTACCCACAAAACACCAGTCTCAACGTCAACAGTGAAAAGGCGACTCCGGGATGCTGACCTTCTAGGCAGAGTTGCAAAGAAAAAGTAATATATCAGACAAGCCAATAAAAAAAAAAGATGGGCAAAAGAACACAGACACTGGACAGAGGAAGATTGGGAAAAAGTGTTATGGACAGACAAATCGAAGTTTGAGGTGTTCTGATCACAAAGAAGAACATTTGTGAGAAGCAGACCAAATGAAAATATGCTGGAGGAGTACTTGATGCCATCTGTCAAGCATGGTGGAGGCGATGTGATGGTCTGGGTGTGCTTTGGTGGTGTAAAGTGGGAGATTTGTACAGGGTAAAAGGGATCTTGAAGAAGGAAGGCTATCACTCCATTTTGCAATGCCATGCCATACCCTGTGGACGGCGCTTGATTGGAGCCAATATCCTCCTACAACAAGACAATGACCCAAAGCACAGCTCCAAACTATGCAAGAACTATTTAGGGAAGAAGCAGTCAGCTGGTATTCTGTCTATAATGGAGTGGCCAGTACAGTCACCGGATCTCAACCCTATTGAGCTGTTGTGGGAGCAGCTTGACCGTATGGTACGTAAGAAGTGCCCATCAAGCCAATCCAACTTGTGGGAGGTGCTTCAGGAAGCATGGGGTGAAATCTCTTCAGATTACCTCAACAAATTGACAACTAGAATGCCAAAGGTCTGCAAGGCTGTAATTGCTGCAAATTGAGTATTATTTGACGAAAGCAAAGTTTGAAGGACACAATTATTATTTATATTAAAAATCATTATTTCTATCCTTGTCAATGACTACATTTCCTATGCATGTTGCTATATGTCCTATTCAAACTAATTTAATGTATGTTTTCATGGAAAACAAGGAAATGTCTAAGTGACCCCAAACTTTTGAAAGGTAGTGTATATTTCTTTTAAATATATACAGTTGAAGTCGGAAGTTTACATACACTTAGGTTGGAGTCATTAAAACTCGTTTTTCAACCACTCTACTTGTTAACAAACTATAGTTTTGGCAAGTCGGTTAGGACATCTACTTTGTGCATGACTCAAGTAATTTTTCCTACAATTGTTTACAGACAGATTGTATCACAATTCCAGTGGGTTGACTGTGCCTTTAAACAGCTTGGAAAATTCCAGAAAATGATGTCATGGCTTTAGAAGCTTCTGATAGGCTAATTGACATCATTTGAGTCAATTGGAGGTGTACCTGTGGATGTATTTCAAGGCCTACCTTCAAACTCAGTTCCTCTTTGATTGACATCATGGGAAAATCAAAAGAAATCAGCCAAGACCTCAGAAAAAAAATGGTAGACCTCCACAAGTGTGGCTCATCCTTGGGAGCAATTTCCAAATGCCTGAATGTACCACGTTCATCTGTACAAACAATAGTACGCAAGTATAAACACCATGGGACCACGCAGCCGTCATACCGCTCAGGAAGGAGACGCGTTCTGTCTCCTAGAGATGAACGTACTTTGGTGCGAAAAGTGCAAATCAATCCCAGAACAACAGCAAAGGACCTTGTGAAGATGCTGGAGGAAACAGGTACAAAAGTATCTATATCCACAGTAAAACGAGTCCTATATCAACATAACCTGAAAGGCCGCTCAGCAAGGAAGAAGCCACTGCTCCAAAATCGCCTTAAAAAAGCCTAACTACGGTATGCAACTGCACATGGGGACAAAGATCGTACTTTTTTGAGAAATGTCCCCTGGTCTGATGAAACAAAAATAGAACTGTTTGGCCATAATGACCATCGTTATGTTTGGAGGAAAGGGGGGGTTGCTTGCAAGCCGAAGAACACCATCCCAACCATGAAACACGGGGGTGGCAGCATCATGCTGTGGGGGTGCTTTGCTGCAGGAGGGACTGGTGCACTTCACAAAATAGATGGCATCATGAGGAAGGAAAATTATGTGGATATATTGAAGCAACATCTCAAGACATCAGTCACGAAGTTAAAGCTTGGTCACAAATGGGTCTTCCAAATGGACAATGACCCCAAGCATACTTCCAAAGTTGTGGCAAAATAGCTTAAGAACAACAAAGTCAAGGTATTGGAGTGGCCATCACAAAGCCCTGACCTCAAACCTATAGAAAATGTGTGGGCAGTACTGAAAAAGCGTGTGCTAGCAAGGAGGCCTACAAACCTGACTCAGTTACAACAGCTCTGTCAGGAGGAATGGGCCAACATTCACCCAACTTATTGTGGGAAGCTTGTGGAAGGCTACCCAAAACGTTTGACCCAAGTTAAACAATTTAAAGGCAATGCTACCAAATACTAATTGAGTGTATGTAAACTTCTGACCCACTGGGAATGTGATGAAAGAAATAAAAGCTGAAATAAATCATTCTCTCTACTATTATTCTGACATTTCACATTCTTAAAATAAAGTGGTGATCCTAACTCATCTAAGACAGGGAATTTTTACTAGGATTAAATGTCAGGAATAGTGAAAAACTGAGTTTAAATGTACTTTGCTAAGGTTGTATCTAAACTTCTGACTTCAACTGTATATTATTTTAAATATTTGTTCCGTCTTTAATACACATTCTTTATTGAATCTCGCTCTGGATAAGAGCGTCTGCTAAATGACGTAAATGTAAATGTAAATTGAAAATGCATTTTAGTCCATGGGTAGGCATAATCTGGGTCTGAGAAAGGACAAACACTGTACTGATTATCTTGAACAATAAATTGCAGGTAATGTATGAAAAATCTGCCTAGTCAGTCTCATACCTTGAGAAAAACACAGCTTGTACTGTTGTAGCTCTACACTGAATATGACACCTGCCTGTTGATAGTCAGAGCTCATAGTTTAATGAGGTATATGGCATCCATATTAGGAAGTCATCAAACAACACTGACATTCATATGGAAAAGATATGATGCAACGAAGAGTCAGCATCAATATTTGCTGTGTCAGACCTACAGTGGGGGAAAAAAGTATTTAGTCAGCCACCAATTGTGCAAGTTCTCCCACTTAAAAAGATGAGAGAGGCCTGTAATTTTCATCATAGGTACACGTCAACTATGACAGACAAAATGAGGAAAAAAAATCCAGAAAATCACATTGTAGGATTTTTAATGAATTTATTTGCAAATTATGGTGGAAAATAAGTATTTGGTCAATAACAAAAGTTTCTCAATACTTTGTTATATACCCTTTGTTGGCAATGACACAGGTGAAACGTTTTCTTTAAGTCTTCACAAGGTTTTCAACCACTGTTGCTGGTATTTTGGCCCATTCCTCCATGCAGATCTCCTCTAGAGCAGTGATGTTTTGGGGCTGTCGCTGGGCAACACAGACTTTCAACTCCCTCCAAAGATTTTCTATGGGGTTGAGATCTGGAGACTGGCTAGGCCACTCCAGGACCTTGAAATGCTTCTTACGAAGCCACTCCTTCGTTGCCCGGGCGGTGTGTTTGGGATCATTGTCATGCTGAAAGACCCAGCCACGTTTCATCTTCAATGCCCTTGCTGATGGAAGGAGGTTTTCACTCAAAATCTCACGATACATGGCCCCATTCATTCTTTCCTTTACACGGATCAGTCGTCCTGGTCCTTTTGCAGAAAAACAGCCCCAAAGCATGATGTTTCCACCCCCATGCTTCACAGTAGGTATGGTGTTCTTTGGATGCAACTCAGCATTCTTTGTCCTCCAAACACGACGAGTTTAGTTTTTACCAAAAACTTATATTTTGGTTTCATCTGACCATATGACATTCTTCCAATCCTCTTCTGGATCATCCAAATGCACTCTAGCAAACTTCAGACGGGCCTGGACATGTACTGGCTTAAGCAGGGGGACATGTCTTGCACTGCAGGATTTGAGTCCCTGGCGGCGTAGTGTGTTACTGATGGTAGGCTTTGTTACTTTGGTCCCAGCTCTCTGCAGGTCATTCACTAGGTCCCCCCGTGTGCTTCTGGGATTTTTGCTCACCGTTCTTGTGATCATTTTGACCCCACGGGGTGAGATCTTGTGTGGAGCCCCAGCTCGAGGGAGATTATCAGTGGTCTTGTATGTCTTCCATTTCCTAATAATTGCTTCCACAGTTGATTTCTTCAAACCAAGCTGCTTACCTATTGCAGATTCAGTCTTCCCAGCCTGGTGCAGGTCTACAGTTTTGTTTCTGGTGTCCTTTGACAGCTCTTTGGTCTTGGCCATAGTGGAGTTTGGAGTGTGACTGTTTGAGGTTGTGGACAGGTGTCTTTTATACTGATAACAAGTTCAAATAGGTGCCATTAATACAGGTAACGAGTGGAGGACAGAGGAGCCTCTTAAAGAAGAAGTTACAGGTCTGTGAGAGCCAGAAATCTTGCTTGTTTGTAGGTGACCAAATACTTATTTTCCACCATAATTTGCAAATAAATTCATAAAAAATTCTACAATGTGATTTTCTGGAGAAAAAAATTCTCAATTTGTCTGTCATAGTTGACGTGTACCTATGATGAAAATTACAGGCCTCTCTCATCTTTTTAAGTGGGAGAACTTGCACAATTGGTGGCTGACTAAATACTTTTTTCCCCCACTGTACATCTATGGGTGTTCTTTACTATACCACCTGTGTATAATTCAACGAGGAAGGATGTCTTACGGCTAACATTCTCGACCTAGCCATGAGACCTGATGCTGAGGGTGTCCTAAAATGGACACCATACATATCATCCCAATTTAGGCCTACTCAGGAGTACATTTTTCTCACCTTTAAAGATCCTCAAACCCATAGATGAATAGCAGGCAAACATGCAGTATCTACAGCCACTCTCTCCCGCTTATTTCTCTTCACCTCCCATCTGTTTTGAGGAAGGGGCTATATAGCCATGTTAGCGAGCAGCAGGCTCCGTATTTGGACATATTTGCCTTTTGTTTGTTGTTGCCTTTTCCAGGGCTGGTTGAGACTGTTATGTTATGGGGGGATGGATCAGGCATCACTGTCTGGGATTAAAGGAGACTCGGAGGGGTCTAGGAAATGGGCCCTTCATTGGAGATAGACCTCTGTTTTATAAAGAGCCATTAGCTTTTATTGAGGAGACTAATGTGTGTATTTAAAGTAAATGATAAGGGGAGAGGCGGTGCTTCGGGGGAAGGGGTGATGAAAGGCTTGCATTAATGTACACGGCGGAGGACTGCTGTTTTCCATTTGCAGTAACCGCTTTCCCCTTTCTCTCTCTTCAATAGTCACACACACCATTCCTTCCCTTTCTCCCGTCGTACACATGTAAGTCATATACAAACCAGAAAGGGTCTTTGCGCCCAGGGACAGCGGCCTGGAATTGCCCCCAAGAAACCAAATCCACTCCATCAAATTGCCAGATGTCACTCCCAACCTCGATCCATTGGACATTGGTATCACCAGGCAGCAGGGAAGAGACATGAGGTCCGCCGCTACCGCTAGAGACAAAATGGCACTGCAGAGAGAGAGAGAGAGAGAGAGAGACAGACAGAGACAGAGAGAGAGAGAGAGAGAGAGGGAGGGAGGGAGGGAGGGGAGAGAGAGAGAGAGAGAGAGAGAGAGAGAGAGAGAGAGAGAGAGAGAGAGAGAGAGAGAGAGAGAGAGAGAGAGAGAGAGAGAGAGAGAGAGAGAGAGAGAGAGAGAGAGAGAGAGAGAGAGAGAGAGAGAGAGAGAGAGAGAGAGAGAGAGAGAGAGAGAGAGAGAGAGAGAGAGAGAGAGAGAGAGATTGTGTGTGATTAAAATAATATTATAAACTGGATGGTTCGAGCCCTGAATGCTGATTGGCTGAAAGCTGTGGTATATCAGACCGCTGCTCTAATTACGTTGGTAACCAGTTTATAATATCTATAAGGGGGTTTGTGGTATATTGCCATTATACTACAGTTAAGGGCTGTAGGCTCCAGGTACTCCATGTTGCTTCGTGCATATGAACAGCCCTTAGCCATGTTATATTGGCCAAATACCACACCCCCTTATTGCTTAAATATATTACTGTAAAGGGTGTAAGCCAGAAAACGTGGGTTTAATTCCTATATCTAACTATATCTGTTAGGCCTACTGCTGATAGGTAGCTCTCTCTGCTCTCTCCCTCCCCTCTGTCTGTCCTTGATTGCAGGAGTGAAGTCTGGTGTGCGGGAGTCAGGGTTCCAGCTGCAGCTCATTCACCATAATCACCTCAGCCTTTAAGACCCGGTCAAACTTACCACTCATCGTCAGATCATAGTCAAGACGACCATGTTAGTCTCGCTGCCGACTCAACCTGGTTATTTTTGCTCTTTGTGTTTTTGGTCTGTTCTATTTACTTTTTCTCCTGTGCCACAGGACTTCTCTTCCTCCTACTTCTCTTCCTCCTCACCGGCCTTACGACTGCGCCATTGACCTCCAGCCAGGAGCCCCGCTCCCCAGCAGTCGCCTGTACAATCTCTCCCGGCCGGAGACGGAGGCTATGGAGAACTACATTCGGGACTCCTTGGCGGCAGGTATTATGCGTCCTTCCTCGTCACCTGTAGGAGCGGGATTATTTTTTGTTGCTAAGAAGGATAAGACCCTCAGACTTAACAACATCACCATTAAGAACAAGTATTCTCTGCCTTTGATTAATTCTGCTTTTCCCCTCCTTCATGGTGCTACCATTTTTACGAAACTGGATCTACGAAATGCGTATCACCTGGTGCGCATTCGTAAGGGTGATGAATGGAAGACTGCCTTCAACACACCCTTGGGACATTTTGAGTATCTGGTTATGCCTTTTGGGTTGTCTAATGCCCCTGCTGTTTTTCAGGCACTAGTCAATGATGTCCTTCGGGACATGTTGAATCGGTTTGTTTTTGTCTATCTGGATGATATCTTGATTTTCTCAGAGTCCTCCCAGGAACATGAACTGCATGTGCGCCAGGTGTTGCAAAGGTTGTTGGAGAACAAACTGTTTGTGAAGATGGAGAAATGTGAATTTCATGTGTCTGAGACCTCTTTTTGGGTTACATCATAGCTCAGGGGGAGTTGCGGATGGACCCAGCTAAGATCTCTGCTGTCACGGACTGGCCAGCTCCCTCTACCCGCAAACAACTTCAACGATTCCTGGGGTTTGCGAACTTCTATAGGAGGTTCATCAAGGACTACAGCCGCATTGCGGCGCCACTCACCGCTCTCACCTCCATCTCACGACCGTTCGCTTGGAATGAAGGGGGCCGAATCAGCGTTCGAAGAACTGAAACATCGCTTCGCCTCGGCTCCCATTCTGATGCAGCCGGACCCCGACCGCCAGTTTGTCGTGGAGGTGGATGCATCCGACACTGGGGTAGGTGCAGTGTTGTCACAACGTTCTCCTGAAGATAACAAACTGCATCCCTGTGCTTTTCTCTCAAGGAAACTTTCTCAGGCAGAGAGGAATTATGATGTTGGAAATCGTGAACTGCTCGCCGTTAAGCTGGCTCTCGAGGAGTGGCGACATTGGTTGGAGGGGGCGGAACAACCCTTCATCGTTTGGACGGATCATAAGAATCTGGCTTACCTCCAGTCAGCGAAGCAGCTCAACCCCCGTCAAGCCAGGTGGGCACTATTTTTTGGGAGATTCAATTTTTCTCTGTCTTACCGTCCTGGGTCACGCAATGTCAAGCCTGACGCCCTGTCTCGTGTTCATTCGGCTGTTGATACTGGTAGTAACCCTGAACCCATTTTGCCTCCTACCTGCAGTATTGCAGTCATCACATGTGACATCGAGGGGATTGTTAGACAGGCTCAACATCATCAAGCTGACCCTGGGAGGGGTCCTCCTAACCGGATGTTTGTCCCTGAGTCTGCTCGCTCCCAGGTACTTCAGTGGGCTCACTCGTCTCCCCTTACCTGTCACCCTGGAGTTTCGCGGACCCTTGACTTTGTGCGACGGAAGTTCTGGTGGGCCACGATGGAGGCGGACACTCGAGCCTTCATTGCTGCTTGTACGGTATGTGCAACGAAGTAAAAACTCCACCCAGGCCAGCGCTGGTCATCTCGACCTCTACCTATACCCAGACGGCCCTGGTCGCATATCGCTATGGATTTTGTCACTGGACTTCCCCCCTCGTCTGGTAAGACTGTCATTCTTACGGTGATTGATCGTTTTTCTAAGTTCGCTCATTTTTTGGCCCTACCTAAACTGCCCACTGCCAGAGAGACGGCTGATATTTTGGTTGAACATGTGTTCCGCTCTCATGGTCTACCCACGGATATTGTCTCTGACAGGGGTCCCCAGTTTGTCTCCCAGGTGTGGAAAGCTTTCTGTAAAGCTTTGGGCATTACATCCAGCCTGTCCTCTGGATATCACCCCCAGACCAACGGGCAAGCCGAGAGAGCGAACCAGGAGATGGAGACCGCTCTTCGCTGTGTCACTGGGTCTAACCCTGGGTCATGGAGCTCCATGCTCCCCTGGGTGGAATATGCTCATAACACCTTGACTAACGCTTCCTCTGGTTTGTCTCCTTTTCTGTGTGCTCTGGGTTATCAACCTCCCCTGTTCCCTTCCCAAGAGAGGGAACTTGCGGTACCCTCGGTGCAGTCCCACATGCGCCGCTGCTTCAAGGTCTGGAGGAAGGCCAGGGTAGCTCTGTCCCGAGCTTCGCGTACATGCAGAGGCAAGCCAACCGTCACCGGTCCCAGGCTCCCGGTTACTCTCCTGGTCAAGAGGTATGGCTGAAGTCACGGGACCTTCCATTGAAGGTGGAGTCTAAGAAGATGGCGCCTCGTTTTATAGGACCGTTCAAGATACTGTCTATTGTTAACCCCTGCGCGGTCAAGCTACAGCTTCCTGCCTCCCTACGGGTTCATTCCACCTTTCATGTTTCCCAGATTAAGCCTGTGTCGGTTAGCCCTTTGTGCCCGCCCTCTCGTCCCCCTCCTCCGCCCAGGATCATGGGTGGGGGTCCGGTCTACACTGTCCGGCGACTTCTGGATGTTCGCCGCCGAGGTCGTGGTTTCCAGTACCTGGTGGATTGGGAGGGTTATGGTCCCGAGGAACGTTCCTGGGTGCCCAGGAGCTTCATTGTGGATCCTGCTCTGGTCCGAGAGTTTCATAGGTTACATCCCGATAAACCCCGTCGGCCGCCAGGTGGCGTCCGTAGAGGGGGGGGTACTGTTAGGCCTACTGCTGATAGGTAGCTCTCTCTGCTCTCTCCCTCCCCTCTGTCTGTCCTTGATTGCAGGAGTGAAGTCTGGTGTGCGGGAGTCAGGGTTCCAGCTGCAGCTCATTCACCATAATCACCTCAGCCTTTAAGACCCGGTCAAACTTACCACTCATCGTCAGATCATAGTCAAGACGACCATGTTAGTCTCGCTGCCGACTCAACCTGGTTATTTTTGCTCTTTGTGTTTTTGGTCTGTTCTATTTACTTTTTCTCCTGTGCCACAGATATTTGGAACCTGACTCCTGCCTCCGCTTCACTCCTGCCACCACCATCCTGCTCTCCATTACCGGACCTCTCTTTTGGACTCACCACGGACACTAGGACATTACGGTACCACACCTGCCCTGATCTGGATCTGTTACCCTCCCTGTACCTGGACTTGCTCTTCCCATATATTTGGAAACCTGGACTTTGAACATTGTAAATAAACCTGTTAAAACTTCTCTGGCTTGGTGTACTTGTCTGCATTTGGGTTCTTATCCAGTTAAATCATAACAATATCTAAAGTGGCACATAAGTATCTTTATACCCATTTGTATAGCACTATGACAGTTAAATAAATGTATTATTATTATTATTGTCTTTGTTTGTAATGTTTTAATTACTTATGCAGCAGAGGTGGTTCTATGAACTATGCTCGCGTGATGAGTAGCTCCCCTAGCTCATGCCTAAGATTTACCCCAGAGGGCGCAGACAAGGCTGTGTATCTGTGAATAACTTTGACAAGACACATTTCTTGTAGTCATCAATATTTGTGGTAGTGAGGCACAGTATGAACAATGACTATTGTGCCCAACAACAATAAAAAACATTGAGGCTATCCTAATTTGGACATGGTACATGAGCACCCATGAAGTCTCCTACAGTACATGGAAAGGATGGCTTCATTACAATAGGTCATGTTCACAAGAGATGCAAACCTAAGCAAACACGTTTCAACGTTGAACAACTCCCTTGGTGGCTTGTGTAGTGCCCTGTGGATGGTAATTTCCCGTGAGGTTCTGCCCAATCTCAGAACCTCCAGACATGCTGTTGTCCGATTAGAACAGAGTCACAAGTGGAGGGTTTGGGTTAGGGAGGGGTTGGGTTAGGGAGGGTTTGGGTTAGGGAGGGTTTGGGTTGGGTTAGGGAGGGGTTGGGTTAGGGAGGGGTTGGGTTAGGGAGGGTTTGGGTTGGGTTAGGGAGGGGTTGGGTTAGGGAGGGTTTGGGTTAGGGAGGGGTTGGGTTGGGTTGGGTTAGGGAGGTGTTGGGTTGAGTTGGGTTAGGGAGGGGGGCCTGCAGCGAGATGGATATGGCGTCACCGGGTCATAAAGTTGAACTGGATTCTTAACGTCCCTGGACAGTTGTTGATTGAGTTGTTGGTGTCCTGTAGCCTACACTGAATTCACTTTCTAACTTCCAATTTCCAGGTCCCAGGCATGGATAAAAAAAAAAAAAAGGCTTATTTCATGTGTTTTAAATAAACAAGTACATTGTCATGTACCTGACAAAAAAAATCAAGAACAGTCAATATTTTGGGAAAACAAAAGATTGTATTCACAGTGCGTTTTAAGAAATGGGTTGAGTATGGAGACTTCCAGAACACAGAAAATGTGTTTTAAATCAAGTCTATTTTATTTTGCCATGATTATGTCACTAATTACATTTCAGGCTTTTCCATTATGAAAATGGATGTTGTTTTCGCTGGGACAGAGACATTTTATCACATTTCCACGCCTTAATTAATTAGTTATGCTTAATAACTTGGAAGAGGCCCTTGATCGTCCGAACAACAAACTGCTTTTGCGTAATCAAATCCAGCCCATATCAATTAGAAACTATCTGAATTGGTGGTATGCGTACTTGAGTAAAAACAAATAAATGATGGAGAACTAACAGGAAGGTAAATTTAGTCAGATGTTTTGGGAATGACAATTTAGGAAGCAGTGAATCAAAAGAAGCAAAAATGATACATTCAAGCCAACGTGATGGCTGCATTTTCCCCCCACCGACTTTCATAGTTACATAGAATATTAATTAATTTGTATAATTACATGTAACTACACTGGTTAATGCATTGAATTACATTGGAATTGGTCCAGTTTCCTTTCATTGTGATTCAGTTTCATGTACCTTTACTTCAGTGACAGTATACAGCTAAGCATTGCGTAAGTGATGCCAGAAGTTGTCTTTGAAAGAGCACAGATGTCACCATAAATGTTTGGAAAGGAGAGATAAAATACGGTAATTTAGGCTAATGCCCAATGCGGTAATCAAACCCACTGTAGGGTTGCAAAGCGCCATCATCCAACCAATGCACTTTCTGGTTTAGTTGATGTCTTGCACCTCATAAGGGACATGTGGTGACACTTCTGCTCAATGGTCTATTTTGTAAGATGAAATATGAAGCAGACATCAGAGTTCACCAATGTCACAAGCACGAATGCAAGCATGAACACACGTACACACACACAGAGTGTTGCACAGTTCCACTGAGATCCATTCTGACATCCATTTCCTCTCTGAAGCACACAAAATATACAAAATATACAACTACAGATGTGCACACATTTACAGTATATACAGATACTGTAGACTGTAGACACGCGCACACACACACACACACACACACACACACACACACACACACACACACACACACACACATACACACACAGTCTTGTACAGCTAACCTTGTGGGGACACACAATTCAGTCCCATTCAAAATCCTATTTTCCCTAACACCTAACCCTAACCCTAACCCCTAACCCCTAACCCTAAACCTAACCCTAACCCTAACCCGTACTCTTACCCTAACCCTAACCTTAACACTAACAATACCTTAACCCAAAAACCTAACATTAACCCTAACCCTAACCCTAAACCTAACCCTAGCTCCTAACCCTAACCCTAAAACTAACCCTAGCTCCTAACCCTAACCCTAATTCTAACCCTAACACTAATTCTAACCTTAACCCTAAACCCCCTAGAAATAGCATTTGACCTTGTGGGGACCAACAAAATGTCAGTTTGTTTACTATACATGTGGGGACTTTTGGTAGTCCCCACAATAGTTAAACACGTCCACACATAACATTATGTTTCCTTACACCCCCCCCCATCTGTCCCTCTCCCCTCTCCCCTCTCCCCTCTCCCGCTCCCCTTGTTTGTTTGTTTCCTGATGTTTTTATTTAAAACATCAAAAGGCAGCCCACTTCCCTCTCGACGGCCCCCTCAGCCCCAGAGCCTTCAGAATGATTTGTAAACTTCAAAAGGCTAAGAACCCCAGTCTGGTCTCCTCAGCTCATTTAGGTAATTCAATAAGCCAGGGGGGACAAGCGCAGCAGCACACTGCTTCCCCCCTGCCCCTGCTGCTGCCACCACCCCATTGTCCTCACTCTCGCCAACTGAAGCCTCTCTGGACTATGGGGAACATATGTCAGCTACGCTGGACCAAACTCCCACAAAATAAGCCACTGATGGTATTTTTTTTCAGAGTGCATGTCATGTTTGTTGGGTATCCCTCTCAATACAAAGTCGGTTAAGCTGTGGAGTTCAGTCCTTGTGCCTTTGTACAACTTGTGATGGTGGGGAGAAGACTGTAACAGATATCCACCTCCCCTTGCACTGTGTCCAGACAGAGCGGCTGACGCAGGGGCTAAATAGGCAATGTAGCGAAGGCCCGTAAATGCTGGAGGAGCATAAATCTCAGCTTTATCAAAACCACTCAGAGACATCGGTGGCCACTCCCCGTGGTGGGTTGTCTTAGTCCAGTTCCATGGTGGGCTGTCTTAGCCCAGCTCCGTGGTGGGTTGTCTTAGTCCAGTTCCATGGTGGGCTGTCTTAGTCCAGTTCCGTGGTGGGCTGTCTTAGTCCAGCTCCGTGGTGGGTTGTGTTAGTCCAGTTCTGTGGTGGGTTGTCTTAGTCCAGTTCCGTGGTGGGCTGTCTTAGTCTAGTTCCGTGGTGGGTTGTGTTAGTCCAGCTCGGTGGTGGGTTGTCTTAGTCCAGCTCCGTGGTGGGTTGTCTTAGTCCAGCTCCGTGGTGGGTTGTCTTAGTCCATCTCCATGGTGGGTTGTGTTAGTCCAGCTCCGTGGTGGGTTGTCTTAGTCCAGCTCCATGGTGGGTTGTCTTAGTCCAGCTCTGTGGTGGGTTGTGTTAGTCCAGCTCCGTGGTGGGTTGTCTTAGTCCAGCTCCATGGTGGGTTGTCTTAGTCCAGCTCCATGGTGGGTTGTCTTAGTCCAGCTCCGTGGTGGGTTGTGTTAGTCCAGCTCCATGGTGGGTTGTCTTAGTCCAGCTCCATGGTGGGTTGTCTTAGTCCAGCTCCATGGTGGGTTGTCTTAGTCCATCTCCATGGTGGGTTGTGTTAGTCCAGCTCCGTGGTGGGTTGTGTTAGTCCAGCTCCGTGGTGGGTTCTGTTAGTCCAGCTCCGTGGTGGGTTGTGTTAGTCCAGCTCCATGGTGGGTTGTGTTAGTCCAGCTCCGTGGTGGGTTGTGTTAGTCCAGCTCCGTGGTGGGTTGTGTTAGTCCAGCTCCGTGGTGGGTTCTGTTAGTCCAGCTCCATGGTGGGTTGTGTTAGTCCAGCTCCATGGTGGGTTGTCTTAGCCCAGCTCCATGGTGGGTTGTGTTAGTCCAGCTCCGTGGTGGGTTGTGTTAGTCCAGCTCCGTGGTGGGTTGTGTTAGTCCAGCTCCATGGTGGGTTGTGTTAGTCCAGCTCCATGGTGGGTTCTGTTAGTCCAGCTCCATGGTGGGTTGTGTTAGTCCAGCTCCATGGTGGGTTGTCTTAGTCCAGCTCCATGGTGGGTTGTCTTAGTCCAGCTCCGTGGTGGGTTGTGTTAGTCCAGCTCCGTGGTGGGTTGTGTTAGTCCAGCTCCATGGTGGGTTGTCTTAGTCCAGCTCCATGGTGGGTTGTCTTAGTCCAGCTCCGTGGTGGGTTGTGTTAGTCCAGCTCCGTGGTGGGTTGTGTTAGTCCAGCTCCATGGTGGGTTGTCTTAGTCCAGCTCCATGGTGGGTTGTCTTAGTCCAGCTCCATGGTGGGTTGTCTTAGTCCAGCTCCATGGTGGGTTGTCTTAGTCCAGCTCCATGGTGGGTTGTCTTAGTCCATCTCCATGGTGGGTTGTGTTAGTCCAGCTCCGTGGTGGGTTGTGTTAGTCCAGCTCCGTGGTGGGTTGTCTTAGCCCAGCTCCATGGTGGGTTGTGTTAGTCCAGCTCCGTGGTGGGTTGTCTTAGCCCAGCTCCGTGGTGGGTTGTGTTAGTCCAGCTCCGTGGTGGGTTGTGTTAGTCCAGCTCTGTGGTGGGTTGTGTTAGTCCAGCTCCGTGGTGAGTTGTCTTAGCCCAGCTCCATGGTGGGTTGTGTTAGTCCAGCTCCATGGTGGGTTGTGTTAGTCCAGCTCCGTGGTGGGTTGTCTTAGTACAGCTCCGTGGTGGGTTGTGTTAGTCCAGCTCCGTGGTGGGTTGTGTTAGTCCAGCTCCGTGGTGGGTTCTGTTAGTCCAGCTCCATGGTGGGTTGTCTCAACCGGTCAAACTGATGTCATTTGGAAATTTTGCACTGAAAATCTTTCTTTTTGTTAGACTATAGCATTTTCTAAACGGCTTTGCTCCTCAAAAGAAGCAGAGATGACAGAAAACTTTACCAATGTCACCTAGATTGAAGCATTCATTATATTTATGACATTATTCTGGTGAGCAAGGGTCTATTTAGTCTTATTGGGCAACATATAAATCAGGCAAAAAAAATCCTACACCCGCTGTCAACAAATCTGTCTGCCGTCTCTGACTGTAGCCTACAGCACATTTTCTATATTAGTGGGTTAGGGTCGGGTGCAGGCCTCAGATTTTCACTTTATATCACATATAGTCGGGCAGTTTTGGATGGGTTATTAGCAATTGCGGGCGGGTGCAGGTGAACAAACAGCTGACCCGCGCACCACTAATGCGTATCCTGTACATATGACTAATAAAACTTGAAACTAGAAACTATTGCACTTTTCATGTAGCATAATTTTATCCAGCTAATAACCTAACCACCGATCAAGAATTATGGACTAAACATTCAAATCCTGTTGCTGGAGGATTATTTCGCTGAGACAATACTGGTCAAATTAATATCCTACATCTGTAGTTGTTATTCTCTTATTGAGAGTGCAACTCAATCACCAAAGAAAACGCAGTCCCTGTGCATAACTGCAGCAACAAAGATATGCATTGTGGGGAAGTATTAAATTAAATCAAATTGTATTTGTCACACGCTTCGTAAACAACAGGTGTAGACTAACAGTAAAATGCTTACTTACAGGCCCTTCTTAACAATGCAGGGAGATAAAAAATAGAATAATAGAAAAATAATAGCACAGGGAATAAATACACAATGAGTAACGATACCTTGGCTATATACATGGGGTACCAGTACTGAGTCGATGTGCAGGGGTATGAGGTAATTGAGATAGATACAGTATGTACATATAGGTAGGGATAAAGTGACTAGGCAACAGGATAGATAATAAACAGTAGCAGCAGCGTATGTGATGAGACAAAAGAGTTAGTGCAAAAAGGGTCAATGCAGATAGTCCGGTTAGCTATTCGTTAACAATTTAACTAACTATTTAGCAGTCTTATGGCTTCAGGGTAGGTGTTCAGGGTCCTGTTGGTTCCAGACTTGCTGCATCGGTACCGCTTGCCATGCGGTAGCAGAGAGAGCAATTTATGACTTGGGTAGCTGGAGTCTTAGACAATTTTTTAGGGCCTTCCTCTGACACCGCCTGGTATAGAGGTCCTGGATGGCAGGGAGCTCGGCCCAAGTGATGTACTCAGTTGTGTAAAGTAACGAAGTAGAAATACTTTGTTACTGTAATTAAGTATTTTTGGGGGGTATCTGTACTTTACTTTACTATTTATATTTCTGTCGACTTTTACTTTTACTTCACTACATAAAAAATTAAAAAAGTATACTTTTACACCGATACATTTCCCCTGACACCTTCGTTACTCGCTACAAAATCAAATCAATCTGAAGCTGGAAGAAAAAAACGAATCATTACATTTTACTTATTTAGCAGACGCTCTTATTCAGAGGGATTTACAGTTTTAGTGAGTGCATACATTTTCATACTGGCCCCCCGGGGGAAACGAACCCACAATTCTGGCATTGCAAGCGCCATGCTCTACCAACTGAGCTACAGGGGACTGTTGGAAAAAAGATGCAAGCGACATCGGCAAGTCGGCACACTCATGGGTGAACTTGTTTTGCAATACAGCAGGAGACGACATGCAGAGTTGATCCAATCCTCATCAGTTTGGGCAAATCCAAGGGTACTAAAGTGCAAACCCCGATCATTTGCAAAACAGTAATCCACTCAGTAGCACTTTGCCCAAGCGTGTCCGAAATCATACAATCATGTCCGACATCGCTCTACCACCACCTCCTGATGAGAACGAACACCCTTGGCTGTATCTAAAATAAATGTTTTATTTTCTTGGAATGAAGGATTCATCCTACCGGATGAAATGTCTGTTATGTTTACCAAAAGTTCAGGAAATACTAGCGTTCAAGAACTCGCCTTCGAACTAAAAAAAAAAAATTGAGGTAAGCCTACTGTTAGCTTGCTAGCTAGAATAACGTTAGCATTAGCATGCTAGTTAACATTAGCTAACCTAGCTAGCCCACATTTGCTAATGCAACAAGCAGTGTTAGTTGATGCTAGCTAATCCTATATACCTAAATAGTTCACTAGCTATTAGCTACCTACTTTAGCTGGCTAAAATGTGCCCAGATTCGGAAGCTTTGTTAGCTAACGCAATCTAACTAAATTGACACGAGCTAACTTGTTAACAATTTGGGCACATTTTAGTCAGCTAACGTTAGTCTAGCCAAATACCTTTTCTCTAAACACCTGGTAAAGCTAGCTGGCTAACTAATGATAGCTTTCAGGTGTTAGCTAGCCATTTTATTCCTTGTGTTAGTTGATAAAGTTGTTCTTAACTGGCTAATTACTGTAGACTTAAGTTATTGACGTAACCTTTGTAATATTAAATGGTGGTCACAAACTCTCACTTAACTACTGTTGTTTATAGCTTTAAAATTAGGATCCTATACCTTAAGTATTTGGTGATGGTAGTTATGTTGCTAAGTAACTGTCTTTCTCTTTTCCTTTTCTTCTTATTTCAGAGAACGCATGTACACCATCTTAAGAAGTATGGAGAACTGACAGCAAACACACTGAAGAGAAAATATGCCCCTAAGACTCCCTCCACCATCAAGCAGAGCACATAACTGTAGACAGTGTCTCAAAAATACATCGACAAAGCTGTGGTGAAGTATGTGGTCCAAGGGCTCCAACCATTCGCTGTTGTAGAACAAGAACCGTTCAGAGAGTGTGTCCAGGATCTGCAGCCTAACTCAAATATCTCATCAAGGCCCACACTGCGCTCCAGGATTGATGAAGCCTCCACGAAAATGAAGAAGAAGGTGAGTGAGGCCATGACAGGAGTTGACCACATCACCACCGACTGCTGGTCTGCAAGAAGACGGAGCTTCATTGGTGTTACAGCCCACTGGATAGACCCTGACAGTCTCAACAGATGCTCTGCAGCCCTGGCCTGTAAACGGTTGAGAGGATCGCACACCTTTGATGTGTTGGCAGGAACCCTAAATGACATCCATTCTGAGATTGAAATCTGGGGTAAGATTGTGAGAACAACAACAGACAACGGCTCTAACTTCTTGAAAGCTTTCCACGTTTTTTGAGAAGATGAAAACAACGAGGCAGTGGAAGCAGTGGGTGGTGAAGCAGCTCAGCCAACGAGGCAGTGGAAGCAGTGGGTGGTGAAGCAGCTCAGCCAACGAGGCAGTGGAAGCAGTGGGTGGTGAAGCAGCTCAGCCAACGAGGCAGTGGAAGCAGTGGGTGGTGAAGCAGCTCAGCCAGGACAGGAAGATGGTGAACAGGAACAAGAGGAGAGTGAAGAAGTGGAGTTTGTTGATGTGGCAACGAACCTGAATGAAGATTATGGTTTTGAGTACCAGCTGCCGAAGCACCAGCGCTGTGCTTGTCACCTACTCAACTTAGTATCTACAGTCATGCCCTGAAAGCAACATCCAGTGAGGCTTACAAAAAAGTGTCCTGTTCAACATTTGGCAAGTGCCAAGCACTTTGGAACAAATGCAGAAGATCCACACTTGCAGACGAAACGGTAGAAGATGCTTGTGATCTCCAGCTGCAACGCCCGAATGCTACAAGGTGGAACTCCTGGTTCATGGCTGTAGAAAGACTCCTGAGGATCGTCAAAGACAAAGGAGAGGCGGCCGTCAGAGTTCTCCGCACAGACTTCGAGGTTCCAATGTAAGTAAGGATTATGTATTATTTTGTCATAATTTAAGGTCTTGAATGTTGTCTAAATCTGTTTCCTGACCATTTGCTTGGGGACAAATAACTGTTTCACATGTTGTAGCCATACACTATCATTGATCCATTTAGTCAACTACTCATCCAGCCATTGATTACTGTAGTTAAATCAGGTGAAATGGTTAGTGGTCCCCTTTGTATAAGTGGCGCAGTGGTCTAAGGCACTGCATCGCAGTGCTAGCTGTGCCACTAGAGATCCTGGTTTGAATCCAGGCTCTGTCGTAGCCGGCCGCGACCGGGAGACCCATGGGGCGGCGCATAATTGGCCCTGCGTCGTCCAGGGTAGGGGAGGGAATGGCCGGCAGGGATGTAGCGCAGTTGGTAGAGCATGGCGTTTGCAACGCCAGGGTTGTGGGTTCAATTCTCACGGGGGGCCAGTATGAAAAATAAAATAATGTATGCACTCACTAACTGTAAGTCACTCTGGATAAGAGCGTCTGCTAAATGACTAAAAATGTAAAAAAATGTTAAATGTAAATGTATAAGGTTAGGAAACAGTATTATTATTATATATTTTTTTCATAGGTTCAATCCAGCTGAACTCACCTTCCTCACAGAGTATGCTGCCACCATGAGCCCAGTCGCAGAGGCCATCAACATCCTGCAGGCTGAAACCAATGTCCAGATGGGGTGGCTACTTCCAACTATCAACCTGCTGGTCACAAAACTTGATAGAATCAAGTTGTCCCTGAAGCACTGTAAGCCTCTGGTGGATGCGCTACAACTGGGACTGAAGAAGCGCTTCAGCCACGTTTCACGACCCTGAGCTGATCGCAGCTGCAATCCTTCTCCCCAAATTCAAAACAACGTGGACAAAGGATGACGCCACCATCAGAATAGGTAAGACAACGTGGTTAATTAACAGTATTTTATTATTCATAAACAACTGTGTGTAGTGTACATTTTGACACTTCATAGATTTGAGAATCACCCATTTAAACTACAATCCTGACTTTGTGGTTCAGTCCAATGGGTAGCCTACTTAGCCCTGTTGCTTGGTTTATATAGATGGGGATGGATTAATGTAGGCTCATAACGGCATGATTTCTATTGTCATCTTCCTTGTATTTCAGGAATGGACTACATCAAGGACCACCTGGAAGAACCCTTGCTGCAGCTAGGTGATGGCACCAGTTCATCAGATGAGGAGGACTTCTTCTCTGCTATGAAGACGTTTCAAGCACAAGAAAGCTCCAAACAGCTGGACGGATACCTGGCCTGTTCAGCTGATCATATGGAGTTGCTCAAGTCCTTCCCGGCAGTCTGTAAGCTGTCTCTGAAGCTAAACACACCCTTACCTGCATCAGCTGCTTGTGAAAGGCTGTTCAGCATTGCAGGACTTGTTTTCAGCCCCAGAAGAGCAAGGCTGGATTCCAGAAACTTTGAAAACCAGCTTTTACTGAAGATTAACCGTAAATTCCTCAACTTCAAGTAATGACAGGTTAACGCTAGCAAGCCCAAGGACACGGATGCCTTATGCGTTTTGTTAATTTATGTTTAAAATATACAAGTTATAGGTGTCCTTGTTACAAAGGCATGACCTGACATACTGATTTCTAATCCAATTTTTTCAGTGGTGATGTCCTCATATTCCTACAGTGAGGTTGTGTGCAGTTCTGTACATGTACTTACGATAAGCTCATCAACATTTTAATTTTTATTTATAGGGTTCTATTATAGGCTGTTTTTTCTAAAGCAAAGTGACTGGGATTGTAAGTGCTTACGTTTACTGGCTATATTCCTTCATTATTAAGGCATAATTCTATTTTGTCTGTAAGAGATGTATTTTGAAGTGTTGCCTATTGGAGAATCCACATTATTTTTTTATCTGAGCTCTTCTTGTATCCGTAAGACAGTTACCTTTCAGAAAAGCTCAAACCAAATAAAAGATATGGCTGTTTTGCTTTTTGGATTGATGGCTCTTCGTTTCATACTTTTACTTTTGATACTTAAGTACATTTACCTTACGGCTATTTAATATCAGGTACTTTAAGACTTTTGCTCAAGTAGTATTCTAATTGGTGACTTTCACTTTTACTTGAGTCATTTTCCAGTAAGGTATCTTTACTTTTTACTTTTACTCAAGTATGGCTTTTGGGTGCTTTTCCCACCACTCCTTAATTTAAGGAATTTGATGCATAACATTTACTTTTACTTTTAACTTTTACTCAAGTATGATGATTGAGTACTTTTTCCACCACTGTACTTAAGTACATTTAAAAACAGATACTTTTAGACTTTTACTCAAGTAGTATTTTACTTGGTGACTTTCACTTTTACTTGAGTAATTTTCTATTAAGGTATCTTTACTTGTACTCAAGTATGACAATTGAGTACTTTTTCCACCACTGGATGTACTGGGCCATACGCACTACCCTCTGCAGCGCCTTGCGGTCGGATGCTAAGCAGTTGCCATACCAAGCGATGATGCAGCCAGTCAATGCAGCCAGTGAAGATGCTCTCAATGGTGCAGCTGTATAACTATTTGAGGATGTGAGGGCCCATAACAAAAATGTTCAGCCTTCTGAGGGGGAAGCGGCATTGTCGTGCATTCTTTATGACTGTGTTGGTGTGTGTGGACCACGATAATTCCTTAGTGATGTGGACACCGAGGAACGTGAAGCTCTCGACATGGTTCACTACAGCCCCGTCGATCAAATAGCATTTATTTATAAAGGCCTTTTTACATCAGCAGATGTCACAAAGTGTGCATACAGAACCCCAGCCTAAAACCCCAAACAGCAAGCAATGCAGATGTAGAAGCATGGTGGCTAGGAAAAACTCCCTAGAAAGGCAAGAAGCTAGGAAGAAACCTAAAGTGGAACCAGGCTCTGAGGGGTTGCCAGTCCTCTTCTGGCTGTGCCTGGTGGAGATTATAAGAGTACATGGCCATCAAGGCCAGATCGTTCTTCAAGATGTTCAAACGTTCAGCTGAGTCAAATAATAATCACAGTGGTTGTAGAGGATGCAGCAGGTCAGCACCTCAGGAGGTCAGCACCTAGCCGAGCATTCAGAGGTCGAGACAGCAGGTGCGGTAGAGAGAGAGAGGGAGACAATGTGGCCCTGTCCAACGATACCTCCGGTAGAAATCCCTGTGTCTTGTGACCGTACAGGTACGTGTAGGTACCAAATTGGAGAGATAGGTAGGAACAAGTCCTTGTAATGCTTTGTAGGTTAGCAGTAAAACCTTGAAATCAACCCTAGCCTTAAAAGGAAGCCAGTGGATGTGGATGGGGGCATGCTCGGCCCTCCGATTCCTGTTGTCCATGATCAGCTCCTTTGTTTTGCTGACGTATAGGGAGAGGTTGTTGTCCTGGCACCACACTGCCAGGTCACTGACTTCCTCCCTATAGACTGTCTCTTCGTCGTCGGTGATCAGGCCAACCACCGTCGTGTATGACACCTGGGCCTCGGAATCTGATGCCAGCAGTTATGCACCCAGGAGTCAAATTCCGCATGAGAACGGCTTGGTGTAGCTTCCCTGTGCCTCAAATCAGATCCAATATCATTTTCTTGGATAAGATCATTTTCTTGGATATTTTGAAACAAACAGAATGACCTGGATTAATTCATGAAACTGACAACAAAACATGTAATTTGTACAAACCTTTCGAGGGCAAGTTCCCCCTGACACCACTCTGGCTTCCCCCCCAATCCACCGCGCCGCTCCACCCCCATAGGAGGGCAGTAAATGGTCAATGTTATCTATTTTCTGTCAACCATGGCAGTAAGAGCACCAAGATATTCATCTGACGTAGAAGAAAAAACTAAAAAACGATTTAACTGCCCGATTGTTCTTACAGTCCTCTGAACTTTTCAAAGCAAAATGTAATTGTTATTAAATTACAGGGCTATTCCGCAGGAAGGAAAGGACTTTAATCACCATGTCGTTAGCCCCTGTCGGTCTAAGCCATTAGATCGCAATATCTACTAAGCTAACATATGGAATTGTTTTAAGATGGTCATAAAATGTATCATTTAGTCATTTGATTTCAAATTTTAGGACCCCGGTACGTATAAAAAAATTAATAAATACAAATGATTTGATGAAACATTGAATTTGGCCTTTACTGCTGTAGCCTATAGATTTTAATTTCCGTTGGAGTCATTTAGCAGATGCTCTTATCCAGAGCAATTTACATTTAGTGTATTCATCTTAAGCTAGCTAGGTGGGCAACCACTTATCACAGTCATAGTGAGTACATTTTTCCTTAATAAAGTAGATATCAGCAAAGTCAGAGCTAGTAAGAGGTAAAATAGTAAAGTGCAAGTGTTAGTTAGGCTGTAGGATTATTTAAGATACTCTTTGAAGAGGTAGTGTCAAATGTTTTCAGAAGATGGGCAGGGACTCTGCTGTCCTAGCTTCAGGGGGAAGCTGGTTCCGGACTGGGCTGAGCGGGAGGACCAAGAGACCAGAGGTGGCAGAACGGAGTACTCTGGTTGAGTTGTACGGTTTGAGCAGAGCCTGAAGTTAGGGAGGGGCAGTTCTTGCTGCTCCATAGGCAAGTAACATGGTCTTGTAGTGGATACGATTTTTGAGTGGAAGCCAGTGGAGTGTGCGGCGGAGCGGGATAACATGGGACAATTTGGGAAGGTTGAACACTAGTTGGGCTGTAGCGGTCTGGATAGATTGCAGGGGTTTGATGGCACAAGTGGGGAGCCCAGCCAACAGCGAGTTGCAGTAGTCCAGACCGGAAATGACAAGTGCCTGGATTAGAACCTGTGCCGCTTCCTGTGTGAGGCAGAGTCGTACTCTACGGACGTTGTAGAGCATGAACCTGCAGGATCGAGTCACTGCTTTGATGTTTGCAGAGAACAAAAGGGTGATGTCCAAGGTCACGCTAAGGTTCTCTGGGAGGGGGACACAGTGGAGTTGTCAACCTTGATGGCGAGGTCTTGGAGCGGGCAGGCCTTCCCCGGCAGGAAAAGCAGCTCCGTCTTGTCGAGGTTGAGCTTGAGGTAGTGGGCCGACATCCAAGCTGAGATATCTGCCAGACACACAGAGATGCATGTCGCCACCTGGGTGTCAGAAGGGGGGAAGGAGAAAAGTAGTTGAGTGTCATACGCATATCAATGATAGGAGAGACCATTTGAGGATATAACGGAGCCGAGTGACTTGGTGTATAGAGAGAAGAGGAGAGGGTCCAGAACCTAGCCCTGGGGGACACCAGTAGTGAGAGTACGTGGTACAGACACAGATCCTCTCCTGCCAGGTAGGATACAATCCAAGAGTGTGCAAAGCCTGAGACGCCCAGCCCTGAGAGGGTGGAGAGGAGGATCTGATGGTTCACAGTGTTGAAGGCAGTGGATAGATCTAGGAGGATGAGAACAGAGGAGAGAGAGAGAGTCAGCTTTGGCAGTGCAGAGACCCTCCGTGACACAGACAAGAGCAGTCTCGGTAGGGTGAACGATCTTGAAGCCTGAATGGTCAAGGTCAAGAAGATTGTTCTGAGAGAGATATCGAGAGAGTTTGTCAGAGACAGCACGCTCAAGCGTTTTGGAAAGGAAAGAAGTGATACCGGTCTGTAGTTTTTGACATCAGAGGGGTTGAGTGTTGGTTTCTAGAGGAGGGGAGCGACTAGCACAATTTTTAAGTTAGAGGGGACACAGCCAGTGGTCAGGGATGAGTTGATGTAAGAAGTGAGGAATGGGAGAAGGTCTCCAGAGATGGTCTGGAGAAGGGAGGAGGCGATGGGGTGGAGCGGTCAGGTTGTCAGGAGGCCAGATCACTAGTCGCATGATTTCATCTGGAGAGAGGGAGGAGAAAGAGGTCAAGCCGTAGGGTAGTTCTGTGTGAGTGGGACCAGTGGATTCAATAGTCTGAGTGAATAATGAGCGGATGTCGTCAACCTTCTTTTCAAAGTGGTTGACAAAGTCATCCGTATAGAGGGAGGAGGGCGGGGGTGGAGGATTAAGGAGGGAGGAGAACGTTGAAAATAGTTTCCTAGGGTTAGAGGCAGAAGCTTGAAATGTACAGTGATAGAACGTGGCTTTAGCAGTGTATATAGGTGTTACGAACCCCGTGGCTCTAAACGCCTAGGGTGGATGGACATGAGACCCGTAACATAATTCATGCAAATTAGTAGTGTGACATGGAACAGTGAGAACAAAAACTACACGACAACCATAAACTACCGTCAAACATAAATGGTTTATTGCTGAACACACGGTAAAGGTTTGGGAAAAAGGGCTGAGCAGGACCCAAGAAATGAAACAATAGTGTAAAAAAAAACTAAACTGATCTTGCCTGCCTCAAGAACCGCTAAACTACTGCTAATCATACAAAAGTACAGGGGGTGGTCCGCTCAGGTCTAACTAGTGTTTTTAGACAGATTTCTTCCTACGGGTAATGTACGCCCACGGGCAACTTGCTTAAACTCCCCTTTTCCCAGAAACACACAAAGTTACCAAACAGAGTAATCAGCAAATAAGTGAGTACACAATACACAGGATACCACAGTATCCATACTCACATACGGAAATAGTCTCTAACAAAATTACCAAACAGAGTAACCAAACTTAGTGAGTACACAATACACAGGATACCACAGTATCCATACTCACATACGGAAACAGTCTTTTTCTCTCACAACAAACATAACGGACTGGTTTTTATACAAAGGGATGTGTGATTGCAAAACCAGCAACAGGTGGTGCAATGCAGAGGAATGTTCACTGATTGGTCCACCTTAGCAATCAGCAGACATCTCAACAACCACCAATCAGGAACATACAGGACACCTGTGATTAGGGCAGAAGGAGAGGAAAACACAGGACACAGGATACCTGTATCCGTAACACTCCCACCCTTAAAAGAGCAAACCACAATGGTTTGCGACACACGTACCATCACAACACCCAAAATTCAAAAATCATCCTACCGGGATAACCAAAATAAACTAGATCTTTAAACACGAGACAAAGCATCTGCCAACACATTATCCAACCCCTTTTTGTGGCGGATCTCCAAATTATAATTTTGCACGACAAGTGCCCAACGCATAAGGCGTTGGTTCTGGTTGTACATCCGGTGGAGAAAAACTAAGGGGTTATGGTCAGTATACACTATCACTGGTAATGCACTGGAACCAACATAAACTTCAAAGTACTGCAGAGCTAACAACAAAGCTAGAGCTTCTTGTTCAATGGTGGAATAGTTTGTCTGACATTTGTTAAATTTCCATGAAAAATAACAGACAGGATGGTCCACTCCACTCTGGTCTTGCTGCAGTAGAACAGCACCAGCACCTCTGGCACTTGCATCTACCTCCAGTTTAAACGGTCGTTCAAAATCTGGCGCAGCAAGAACAGGAGTACTACATAAGAGTGCTTTAGCAGTGTTGAAAGCAGTACGACAATCTTCAGACCATACAAATTTTCTCGCCGGACTGAGCAAATCCGTTAATGGAGCAACTACTGCAGAGAAATTTTTACAGAAACTACGGTAGTAGCCAACCATCCCTAAAAAAACGGCGTAGCTCTCTTCTGGTGGTAGGTGCGGGAAATGCATTTATAGCTGAGACCTTGGCATCTAGAGGGCGCACCTGACCATGGCCGACCTGTTTACCGAGATAAGTAACAGTGGCCTTCCCAAACTCGCACTTTGCTAAGTTTAGGGTTAGAGAAGCGGTTGCTAGACGTTCACACACTACCCTTAGAGTGTTAACATGATCAGACCACTCAGTTGAATAAATTACCAGATCATCAAGGTAAGCACTACAATTAGGAACTCCAGCCAATACTGTGTTAACCAGGCGTTGGAAAGTGGCTGGTGCGTTCCGCATCCCAAATGCCATGACAGCATATTGTAGGAAGTGATCTGGGGTCACAAAGGCAGAGATGTCGGAGGCACGTGGGGTTAACGGCACCTGCCAGTAACCTTTTAGAAGATCTAGTTTGGTTACATAAGTAGCAGCACCAACAGTATCAATACAGTCATCCAGTCTGGGTAACGGGAACGAGTCGGGCACTGTTACAGCATTGACCTTCCGATAGTCCGTACATAATCTGGATGTCCCATCAGGTTTAGGAACCAGAATGCACAGAGAACTCCAAGGACTTGAACTTGGCATAGCCAGGTTATTCTCCAGCAAATAACCGACCTCATCCCTCATTATCTTTCTTTTAGAGACGTTGACACGATAAGCATGTTGCTTGATAGGTGCAGCGTTTCCAACATTAATGTCATGTTCTAACACATTTGTACATGTAGGAACATCATTAAAAAGACATGGAAAGCTGTGTAATAGTCTCACAATATCATCTGACTGTCTGTCCGTTAAATTAATCAGGCTTGACGGGAGAGACAGCAGCATCTCTGAATTGGGCAATCTAGCACACTGCTGCTGAGTATTTCGCAACTCCAAACCATCTCCGTCCACATCATTAACATGACCTCCCACTACAGCCGTAGCAGCAATAGAGACAGCCGACACAGCCAGTTTCTCTGGACTGTCTATCTGAGTGGCGGGTCTGGTGTGGTATGTCTTCAACATGTTAACGTGGCACACACGAGATTGGCGTTTTCTATCAGGAGTCTGTATCACGTAGTCAGTTTCACTTAGTTTCTTTTCAATGACATAAGGACCAGAGAAACGTGCTGACAATGACGCTCCTGGCACAGGCAACAATACAAGAACTTGGTCACCTGGCTGCAGTGAACGAGAAACAGCCTGTGTGTCATAGTGTCGTTTCATCCGTTTCTGTGAGGAAGACAGCGCTTCCTTTGCTAGAGCACAGGCACCATGTAGGCGCTCACGAAAGCGACTAACGTAGTCCAACACATTTTCTTTCACACACAACTCTTGTGATAAAAACTGATCCTTAAGGACTTTCATAGGTCCTCTCATGGTGTGTCCAAACACCAGTTCAGCTGGGCTGAACCCTAGGGATTCCTGTACTGTCTCACGGACAGCAAACAAAACTAGAGGAACTCCCTCATCCCAATCTTTCTCAGATTCCAAGCAATATTTACGGAGCATAGACTTCAGTGTCTGATGCCAACGTTCAAGCGCACCCTGAGACTCTGGGTGATATGCGCTTGACACACGGTGTGTAACTGACAAGGATTTTAACACTTGTTTGAAAAGGTTAGAAAGGAAATTCGTACCCTGATCAGTTTGTATCACCTTAGGTAACCCAAAAGTTGAGAAGAATTTGATCAACGCTTTACTCACCACCGGAGCAGTAATCCTTCGCAGAGGAATGGCCTCTGGGTACCTGGTGACCACACACATAATCGTCAACATAAACTGGTTACCAGATTTTGTCTTTGGTAATGGTCCAACACAATCAACCATCACATGTTCGAATGGTTCACCTATGGCCGGTATGGGACAAAGAGGCGCGGGGGAAATAACCTGGTTCGGTTTTTTCAACTACTTGACAGGTGTGGCAAGTCCGACAGAACTGAGCCACATCTTGTTTTAAACCAGGCCAAAAGAAATGTCGCAAAACTCGATCATAAGTCTTGGTGACTCCCAGATGTCCGGACCACTGGTGATCATGAGCGAGGGATAAAACATTTTGTCGAAAGGCTGTAGGAATCACTATTTGGTAAACAGCATTCCAATCTCCGCCAGCGTCAACATGGGATGTCCATTTACGCATGAGGAGATTACCATCAATAAAGTATGCCATGTTTTTCTTCTTTAGCTCCTCCTCTGAGACAACACTAGAAAAACATTTAGCCAGGCTAATGTCAACCTTTTGGTTAGCGATCAGCTGCTCACGAGTGACTGGTAACTGTATTGCCTCAGCAACAAGTTCCACATCCTTCTTCCTTTCTCTGGACTGTTGGTCAGACTGCACCAGCTTACCAGAGGTAGCACCCGAACTATCCTCTGGGTCACCCTCTCTGAATAGAATCGTGTTCGACAAATCTATCACTTCACCCACTTGTCGTGCTTGAGCACGTGTGACAGCACAAGCGGGGAACACATCTGGATAACCCTGTGCCAGCTCCTCGGAGAGAGACTGGTCACTTTTATCCAATACCTCCAATACGGGTATCACCTTTCCTCCGGCAATATCGTTGCCCATTATAAATGTCACACCTTTTACTGGCAACATAGGACGTACTCCAACTCTGAACAATCCACTGACTAACTCAGAGTGTACGTTCACAAAGTGCAATGGCACTGGGACAAATCCCATTTCAATTCCTTGTACTAACACACTGGAACCACAATATGTATTATTGGACAAGGGCAACACATCAGATAGTATGAACGACTGCGCCGCACCAGTATCTCTGAGGATTCTAACTGGACGCTGAGACGCTTCGTCATCTGATATAGAAACAAACCCCTCAAAAATGAACGGTTCATAACTGTGATCTGGGACAGGGACTTTCAAACCACATTCACTATGAGGCCTCTGTCTTGATTCCGGCCTTACAACCGTACGAATCAGCCCAACACCCGTTGGTGGCCTGGCGTGCTGAGGCATCCCCGGTTTGCGTTTAAGCAGAAAGCAATCATTAACCAAATGTCCCACCTTATGACAATAGAAACAGTGACGCACATCTTTTGGGCGTGCTGGATGTACTGCTGGTCGACTAGGACTAAAAGTTAGCAACTCCGCAGCCCTGCCCTCCGTACGAGCCGAAAACACGCTCTTATGCGTCAACACAAACTCGTCTGCCAATACAGACGCTTCCGACAGTGAGGATACTTTCTGTTCGTTCAGATAAACTACAATGCGTTCGGGTAAGCAATTTTTAAACTCTTCTAACAAGATTAACTCCCGTAGAGAGTTAAAATCAGTTACTTTACTAGCACTGTGCCATTTGTCAAACAGATTTCCTTTGTCTCTAGCAAACTCCACATAAGTCTGAGTAGGATACTTTTTATGAGACCTAAATCTCTGTCGATATGCCTCAGGAACAAGCTCATAGGCACGAAGAACAGTAGCTTTGACCACGTCATAATTCAAACTGTCTTCAAGAGGTAGCGCTGCCAGAACCTCTTGGGCTTTACCTGTTAGTTTACACTGAAGTAATAGGCACCATACCTCTTCGGGCCATTTCAATGCTACCGCTATACGTTCAAAAACACTGAAATAGGAATCAACCTCTGACTCCCTGAACACAGGTACCAAGGTGATCTGCCTACTAATATCAAACGTAGCAGACGACACAGCTGGTGAGGATGGCTCACTAGCAGGCATAGTATGAGCAGAGACTAACCTCGCTGTTTCTGCCTCCAGTTCCATTTTACGCACCTCCAGTTCCAGCTTACGCGTCTCCAGTTCTTGATCAAGCCTACGCGTCTCCAGTTCTTGATCAAGCCTACGCGTCTCCAGTTCTTGATCAAGCCTACGCGTCTCCAGTTCCATCTTACGCGTCTCCAGTTCCTGATCAAGCCTACGCGTTTCCAGCTTGTCTAGCCTGATTTGTGCCCGCTCTTCCGCCTCCATTTGGAGCCGTGTCGAGCGGACATCCATCCTGGCATCACTGTCAGTCAGTGGGGAGAGTGGGTCATAACGGGGCAATGTGGCTGGAGCCTTAGCCTCGTCCTCAGACACCGACGGGCTTACAGGAACAGCAACCACATCCCCTACAGGAGCAGCAGACTCAGGCGGCGGTAACTCAAGCACTCGCTCGCTCAATAATATCTCTAACACTGCTTTCCTCACTTCAGCTTTCACTAATACCCTGGATATGGGTACAGAAAAGTGGTCAGCCAAAGCCTCCAGATCCACTCTACGGCAATTCTCAAAAACTTCCCACGTAGGGTTTTCCAAAAATGCATCCAACTCAAAAGTCTTTCGGAGCCATCATCGACTCAGTGGGTTTTGTCCAACATGTCTCTGGACCTACTCACTGCCACAGTCATACTCTGGACCTAGTTTTGTCCCATGGAATAAATGTTGTAGATCTTAATGTTTTTCCACAAAATCCTGGACTATCGGACCACCATTTTATTACGTTTGCAATCGCAACAAATAATCTGCTCAGACCCCAACCAAGGAGCATCAAAAGTCGTGCTATAAATTCTCAGACAACACAAAAATTCCTTGATGCCCTTCCAGACTCCTTCTGCCTACCCAAGGACGTCAGAGGACAAAAATCAGTTAACCACTTAACTGAGGAACTCAATTTAACCTTGCGCAATACCCTAGATGCAGTTGCACCCCTAAAAACGAAAAACATTTGTCATAAGAAACTAGCTCCCTGGTATACAGAAAATACCCGAGCTTTGAAGCAAGCTTCCAGGAAATTGGAACGGAAATGGCGCCACACCAAACTGGAAGTCTTCCGACTAGCTTGGAAAGACAGTACCGTGCAGTACCGAAGAGCCCTCACTGCTGCTCGATCATCCTACTTTTCCAACTTAATCGAGGAAAATAAGAACAATCCAAAATTTCTTTTTGATACTGTTGCAAAGCTAACTAAAAAGCAGCATTCCCCAAGAGAGGATGGCTTTCACTTCAGCAGTAATAAATTCATGAACTTCTTTGAGGAAAAGATCATGACCATTAGAAAGCAAATTACGGACTCCTCTTTGAATCTGCGTATTCCTCCAGGGCTTAGCTGTCCTGGATCTGCACAGCTCTGCGAGGGCCTGGGATCGGGAGAGACACTTAAGTGTTTTAGTACTATATCTCTTGACACAATGATGAAAATAATCATGGCCTCTAAACCTTCAAGCTGCATACTGGATCCTATTCCTACTAAACTGCTGAAGGAGCTGCTTCCTGTGCTTGGCCCTCCTATGTTGAACATAATAAACAGCTCTCTATCCACCGGATGTGTACCAAACTCACTAAAAGTGGCAGTGATAAAGCCTCTCTTGAAAAAGCCAAACCTTGACCCGGAAAATATAAAAAACTATCGGCCTATATCGAATCTTCCATTCCTCTCAAAAATTTTAGAAAAAGCTGTTGCGCAGCAACTCACTGCCTTTCTGAAGACAAACAATGTATACGAAATGCTTCAGTCTGGTTTTAGACCCCATCATAGCACTGAGACTGCACTTGTGAAGGTGGTAAATGACCTTTTAATGGCGTCAGACCGAGGCTCTGCATCTGTCCTCGTGCTACTAGACCTTAGTGCTGCCTTTGACACCATCGATCACCACATTCTTTTGGAGAGACTGGAAACCCAAATTGGTCTACACGGACAAGTTCTGGCCTGGTTTAGATCTTACCTGTCGGAAAGATATCAGTTTGTCTCTGTGAATGGTCTGTCCTCCGACAAATCAACTGTACATTTCGGTGTTCCTCAAGGTTCCGTTTTAGGACCACTATTGTTTTCACTATATATTTTACCTCTTGGGGATGTTATTCGAAAACATAATGTTAACTTTCACTGCTATGCGGATGACACACAGCTGTACATTTCAATGAAACATGGTGAAGCCCCAAAATTGCCCTCGCTAGAAGCCTGTGTTTCAGACATAAGGAAGTGGATGGCTGAAAACTTTCTACTTTTAAACTCGGACAAAACAGAGATGCTTGTTCTAGGTCCCAAGAAACAAAGAGATCTTCTGTTAAATCTGACAATTCATCTTGATGGTTGTAAAGTCGTCTCAAATAAAACTGTGAAGGACCTCGGCGTTACTCTTGACCCTGATCTCTCTTTTGACGAACATATCAAGACTGTTTCAAGGACAGCTTTTTTCCATCTACGTAACATTGCAAAAATCAGAAATTTTCTGTCCAAAAATGATGCAGAAAAATTAATCCATGCATTTGTTACTTCTAGGTTAGACTACTGCAATGCTCTACTTTCCGGCTACCCGGATAAAGCACTAAATAAACTTCAGTTAGTGCTAAATACGGCTGCTAGAATCCTGACTAGAACCAAGAAATTTTATCATATTACTCCAGTGCTAGCTTCCCTACACTGGCTTCCTGTTAAGGCAAGGGGCTGATTTCAAGGTTTTACTGTTAACCTATAAAGCGTTACATGGGCTTGCTCCTACCTATCTTTCCGAGTTGGTCCTGCCGTACATACCAATACGTACGCTACGGTCACAAGACGCAGGCCTCCTAATTGTCCCTAGAATTTCTAAGCAAACAGCGGGAGGCAGGGCTTTCTCCTATAGATCTCCATTTTTATGGAACAGTCTGCCTACCCATGTGAGAGACGCAGACTCGGTCTCAACCTTTAAGTCTTTACTGAAGACTTATCTCTTCAGTAGGTCATATGATTGAGTGTAGTCTGGCCCAGGAGTGTGAAGGTGAACGGAAAGGCTCTGGAGCAACGAACAGCCCTTGCTGTCTCTGCCAGGCCGGTTCCCCTCTCTCCACTGGGGTTCTCTGCCTCTAACCCTGTTACAGGGGCTGAGTCACTGGCTTGCTGGTGCTCTTTCATGCCGTCCCTAGGAGGGGTGCGTCACTTGAGTGGGTTGAGTTACTGACGTGATCTTCCTGTCTGGGTTGGCGCCCCCCCTTGGTTTGTGCTGTGGTGGAGACCTCTGTGGGCTATACTCGGCCTTGTCTCAGGATTGTAAGTTGGTGGTTGAGGATATCCCTCTAGTGGTGCGGGGGCTGTGCTTTGGCAGAGTGGGTGGGGTTATATCCTTCCTGTTTGGCCCTGTCCGGGGTTTCTTCGGATGGGGCCACAGTGTCTCCGGACCGCTCCTGTCTCAGCCTCCAGTATTTATGCTGCAGTAGTTTATGTGTCGGGGGGCTGGGGTTAGTTGGTTATACCTGGAGTACTTCTCCTGTCTTATCCAGTGTCCTGTGTGAATTTAAGTATGCTCTCTCTAATTCTCTCGTTCTCTCTTTCTCTCTGAGAACCTGAGCCCTAGGACCATACGTCAGGACTACCGGGCATGCTGACACCTTGCTGTCCCCAGTCCGCCTGGCCTTGCTGCTATTCCAGTTTCAACTGTTCTGCCTGCGGTTACGAAACCCCTACCTGTCCCAGACCTGCTGTTTTCAACTCTTAATGATCGGCTATGAAAAGCCAACTGAGAGACCTGAGCCCTAGGACCATACGTCGGGACTACCGGCCGTGGTGACTCCTTGCTGTCCCCAGTCCGCCTGGCCTTGCTGCTATTCCAGTTTCAACTGTTCTGCCTGCGGTTATGGAACCCCTACCTGTCCCAGACCTGCTGTTTTCAACTCTTAATGATCGGCTATGAAAAGCCAACTGAGATTTATTCCTGATTATTATTTGACCATGCTTGTCACTTATGAACATTTTTGAACATCTTGGCATGGTTCTGTTATAATCTCCACCCGGCACAGCCAGAAGAGGACTGGCCACCCCTCATAGCCTGGTTCCTCTCTAGGTTTCTTCCTAGGTTTTGGCCTTTCTAGGGAGTTTTTCCTAGCCACCGTGCTTCTACACCTGCATTACTAGCTGTTTGGGGTTTTAGGCTGGGTTTCTGTACAGCACTTCGAGATATTAGCTGATGTACGAAGGGCTATATAAAATAAAATTGATTGATTGATTGAAAAGTAGCCATCCTAAACTAGCAACACGAGCCGTCGAATACTGAACACAAAAAAAAAACTGGTAGTTACAGCTGCCAAGCTCAACACTGAACCAGACACTAACTAAGTTGCATGAGTATCAATGAGATAGATCCCAGACGAGCCCCCACTTTATGTTACGAACCCCGTGGCTCTAAACGCCTAGGGTGGATGGACATGAGACCCGTAACATAATTCATGCAAATTAGTAGTGTGACATGGAACAGTGAGAACAAAAACTACACGACAACCATAAACTACCGTCAAACATAAATGGTTTATTGCTGAACACACGGTAAAGGTTTGGGAAAAAGGGCTGAGCAGGACCCAAGAAATGAAACAATAGTGTAAAAAAAACCTAAACTGATCTTGCCTGCCTCAAGAACCGCTAAACTACTGCTAATCATACAAAAGTACAGGGGTGGTCCGCTCAGGTCTAACTAGTGTTTTTAGACAGATTTCTTCCTACGGGTAATGTACGCCCAAGGGCAACTTGCTTAAACTCCCCTTTTCCCAGAAACACACAAAGTTACCAAACAGAGTAATCAGCAAATAAGTGAGTACACAATACACAGGATACCACAGTATCCATACTCACATACGGAAATAGTCTCTAACAAAATTACCAAACAGAGTAACCAAACTTAGTGAGTACACAATACACAGGATACCACAGTATCCATACTCACATACGGAAACAGTCTTTTTCTCTCACAACAAACATAACGGACTGGTTTTTATACAAAGGGATGTGTGATTGCAAAACCAGCAACAGGTGGTGCAATGCAGAGGAATGTTCACTGATTGGTCCACCTTAGCAATCAGCAGACATCTCAACAACCACCAATCAGGAACATACAGGACACCTGTGATTAGGGCAGAAGGAGAGGAAAACACAGGACACAGGATACCTGTATCCGTAACAATAGAGAAAAATAATGTAGAGAGGAGGGATTGAAAGGATGATAGGTCCTCTGGAAGTTTTGTTTTCCTCAATTTCTGCTCAGCTGTCCGCAGCCCTGTTCTGTAAGCTTGCAATGAGTCACTCATTGAACACATTGAATAACACATTCATAAATGGCAAACAGAAAGTCAAAAAATGTATCATAAGGAACAAGGTTTTGAAGTGTCTGTCCTATATCTGAGAGATATAAAATAATTTAGACATGTTTGGTCACGTTATGGACATTTTGCAATTCTTACAGTCTAGTACTGGGTTACATTCAGACGACTCCCCTGAAGCTTGTGCGCATTGTAGAGCAGAACAACCGACACCTCCGTCTTCATGAGAGTTTCCTCTTTCGATATTGGTGACATAGTATTAGTTTAGCTCACACGGTTTGGGTTTTACAAATGATTTTGTAAAGACTTTCTTGTCCGGATCCTCTCATGTGTAGAAAAAGTCAGCTTTCACAAGCCCCATGTTATGGAATAGGCATAAACTATAAATGTTGTCTGAAAGAGGGTATTGAGCCTCAGCCACTACAAGAAACGATAAGTCTCTAGCATAAACACACAGGGAGCTATTCCATTTTCAAAATGACATCAACGTGTGATGCACGGGTGCGTAAATGGACTCTAGTCAGGGCACCGTGCATTGGCACTCATGGCCACCCTACACCAATCAACCAACCGGACCTCGTCAGGGGGTTGAATTTAAATCACAAAAAACATTTAAACAGCTAACAGAATCCCAGAAAACATGTTTGCATTCTGCTTGTTCAAATATTATGAGTGGCTGACACCGCCACCACCACAGCCGCCGCCATCGGAGCCAAGGGAGAGAAGCTCTCTAATTAACGTAATTATTGGTAATTACCCAACTGTGTTTTTGTGTACATTCTGGAGTCTGACAGGATGGAGGAGCGGGAGGGACACACTGGGCTGCTTTGCTAACTATGTGTTCCATGGTAATTAATGCTGTGGCTCAGCCTTGTTAAAGCCCAGTCGTACCAGACAGATTGAGTTGTAATTTGGGCCCAGATTGACACAAATCCACACTGAGGGTGGCAGTCTGGCAGTCAACTGGGCTACAGTCTGGGAGCCACTGTGGAATGGATTTTTGAAGTTAATGTGCTAGGGCCGTAGTGAAATGAAATTATTTTGTTCACTTTTCTGATGCTTTTGAGAGTTTTGGCGAGAAACTTCCTTGGAGAGCCATTATGTGTTTTGACCTATAGTGTTGCTAAGCAAGTAGTTCTCAAGATGGAGACACTCAAGGAAACTGCATTTCACATACAGTAAAATATTTCAGCGTAGCAAAATGACAGAGTTAGCATCGTGCAGTGACGTCACCTTCCTGATGACTGACACAGAGAATACACAGGAATGAAACTGCCAACTGCAGGATGCTTTAGGATGGACACAGTAATTTGACCACAGTCAGTATTACGTATTTTACCTCACCACTGCAGAATCATAGACTGTCAGCTTAAAGGAGTGAGAGTGTGGGGATTTGAGAGGGGGAATAAGTGAGTGAAAGAAATATGCAAAATGGTGGGAGAGATAGAGTGTGTCTGTGTGTGTGTGTGTGTGCGCATTAGAGCAAGAGAGGGTGGGGAGACTGTTATAAGTCCTGGCCTGTAAATGTCATGTTTGGAAGGAGATTTCCGTTTTTGCCTTCTAATTGGTGTCAGGGGATTTTGGTTTTTACAAGGGAGGGGAGGAAGAGAGAAAAAAAGAGAGACGAAAGAGAAAAAAGAAACCCACAGGAGTGCACTACTTAAGTTGAGTTGCACTGAACCCAGACTGAGTTTTAATGGCCCCTGCCTCTGTAGACCATACCTCGCTTCATTACGGAGGGAAAAAGGGGTCACCCTAAAATAATAATCCCCAGTTTTTATTTGACAGTTTAAGAAAAATATTGTGTCAACACGTAAAAAAGGTTACGGGCGATCATAAACTATTTTGGACGCTCCAAAGGGGAGCCGCTTTGACAATTTCAATTTGGGGAATAAAATCCGTCGTTAAAGACAACGATGAAAGACTGTGCGTGCCGCGGCAGCATGATCTCAATCTTTCTTCACTTTGTTGAAGAAATGTGGAGAGAGGGCGAGAAAAGCGTTTCTTCTTACCTTTTTCTGTCTCGTTTTGATAGGAGTGACTTCTTTTGGAGGCGGCTTCAAAGTGGAGGGAGGTTGTTGTTTCTCTTTAATATGTGGTCCTTTGTACGCCTGGTTATAAAATGAAAATCTGAAAACACTTTATTTTCACTCGCTTGACTTTTCATCCGTAACCCCCACCCCTTTCTCGGGTCTCGACAGTGAGTGGGTTACTATGCTGTTTACAGTATTTCAAAATCCGTCTCCAAGTGTTTGCTTTGGCAGTTATCGCGGGCCTTTCCGTAGCAATTACAGGCTTGCAGGGTTTCTCAAATGGGCCTTTTGAAGAAATAACACTTTTCTTTCAGAGCTAAAGGGAAAAAAGGAGACGTGGCCAACAGTCAATCACACAGACCAAACTCTTCCTCTGTCTGACGCACTTTGCTACTAAAATATCCATACCTTCTTACATTGTGTGTTGGCCACAAGCTCTAATATGTTTGCACATAGATGTATAGAGGCGCACAGCCAGGTCACCTGTGATACAAGTCAGTATTAGACGTCCATCCATGTCTGAGGACCTCAGGAGATGACGTGGAACCCGGCCACCAGGGGCAACAGTGAGCGCTGTTCCCTTCAAGTGGGTTTCGATTTTGCTTGGAATTGTGGACAATGGTGGAAGTGCGTAAGCATCTGTCTATGGTGCAAAAAGTTAAATGTTCAAATCCAGTGATAGAAAGTTGTCTAATTCTGACG